>NW_015389487.1:202389-214332 GCF_001527695.2 Protobothrops mucrosquamatus | reverse complement strand
TGTAGGTAGGTGGTAAGGAGGAAGGTGGAGAGGTTGGGGGTCAGAGGGAGGAAGGAAAGGAAAGTGGATGAGGGTGGAGGCATGGCGGGGACTGCCGAGCGTCTCTGAAAATGTATTGATTTGGATTATTTTTTCTTTTTTGTTTATGTACGTAAATGCATCATAATCTTTGTTGTTTAATTATAAAAATCAATAAAAAATTTATTAAAAAAAAAAAGACCAAGTCATCCGCAAATGCTTGTGTCTTATACTCTTCTGTCTTAAGCAGTACCCCTTTTATTGGCTCTGATTTGCGTTAGCAGCACTTCTAAGGTCAGAATAAAAAGTAGAGGTAACATTGGGCATCCCTGTCTTACCCCTTTATTTATGTCAAAGCTTTTGGTATTATCTCCATTAATTATCATGCTGGCCTTTTGTGTTTTATATATTGCCCTAATCATATTCTCAAATTTCCCTCCAAATTTCATGTCTTCAATCTGTTGGAACATAAATTGCCAACTGAGACTGTCAAATGCTTTCTGCGCATCCCAAAAAATTAATGCTGCCTGTTTTCCCGGATGTGCTTCGTAATACTCTAAGACATTTAACACCGTTCTCGTATTATTTCTAATTTGTCTTGTAGATAAAAAGCCGTTTTGATCTGGGAGTATTATCTCCTGTAATATTAGTTTCAATCTTTCTGCCATTATAGTAGTGAAAATTTTATAATCAGAATTTAGCAACGAGATTGGCCTATAATTTTTGATCTGTTTGGGGTCTGTGCCTTCTTTTGGGATCAGGGATATGGTAGCTTCTATCCAGGAGTCTGGTATTTTAGCTTTCTCCAACACATCATTATACACGTCCAACAGTATCTTTTTAAAGTCCTCGTAAAGAGCCATCTCCCGAGTTTATTTGCGTGTTCAAAGAAATTTTGTTTTGCTATTTTCAATTTTTTTGTTCTTTCCTCTTGATCTATCATATTTAATTTATGTTTAGCCAAACCCATTTTCATTTTAATCAATTCATCTTGGGGTTCTTTTTGTAATTTAGATTCCAATTTTTTAATCTCTTCCTGGAGTATATTTTGGGTTTGTCTTTTCACCTTGTTTTTTCTTGCTGTGTAAGCTATTACTAATCCTCTTAAATATGCTTTCACAGTGTCCCAAATAATTTGTACTGATGATTGTTGGTTTATATTCTCCTTAAAAAAAAATCCATTTCCCTTCTACTCCTTGCTATAAATTCTTTTTCTTTCAAAATGTGAGAGTTCATTATCCATCTTCTCCTTACTTTTTTCTGCCCCTTCCAAATTATTTGCAAAGGATTATGATCAGCCCATATGTTTGGCATTATTTCTATTGTCTCAATGTCTTGACCTACTTCTTCATTGGTCCATGTGAGACCAAGATTTATGTGGGTTTGAAAAGAATGTGTATTCTTTTTTTGTTGGATTCCGCTTCCTCCACTGATCTGATAAATTGAATTCATGGGCCAAATCAAAAAATGTCTCTGGTAGTGTTTTCTTTTTCTAAGACTAATATAGTCTTTTTTTACATCCACTATCGCATTGTAATATCCTACTATGCAAATGTTTCCCTGTCCAAATTCTATAAGTTTCTCGTGTAATTTGTAGTAAAATTCTTTTTGGTTCTCATTTGGTGAATATATTACCACTAGCAACCATGATTTATGTTTGGTTTGTGCTTCTATTGCTAATATTCTTCCATCTGTATCTTGATATTTCAATTTGGCATTAATTTCTTTTCTAATATAAACCGCTAATCCTCTCTGTTTTTGTTCAGCTAATGCTGTGTATAATACTCCTAATCTGGGAAACTCTAAATATTTCCTATGTTGTTCTTTAATATGTACTTCCTGTAAACAAACTATATCTATATGTTGTTTGGCTAATTTTGTTAGTATTTGTTTTCTTTTTGCGGGTGAATTTAATCCATTTATATTAATAGATAATAGTCTGGTCTCTTTTTCCATTTTCTACCTGTGTGTCTATTTATGTGTTTGTCTTGTTCTTGGACCTACTCCTTTTTCTTTCCTCTGTCCTTTTTCTTCCTTGCTTTCTGTCCCTCGTTCTCTTTCCCTTACTTCCTGTTGTTGGTCTTCCTGGCTTTTAGATTCCAATTCTTCCTTGCTGCTACTCTCTTCCTCCACTCCTTCCAGTTGTTCATAGAATTCCTGTGCTTTCTCTAGGTTATCTATCTTAATCCTCCTCTCCCTCCATGATATTAACATTCCTTCCAGAATTAACCATCTGAACAGTATACTTCTTTTAATTAAATAAGCACTAAGGAATCTATATTCCCTTCTCTGTTCTCTTATCTTCTTTGGTACCTGTTTTAGCATTTGTATTTCCACTCCTTTGTAGATCATTGGATCCTCTCTTGTAATTTTATAAATTATGTCTCTCACCTTTTTCCTAGCAAATCTAATATGCACTTCTCGTGGGAGTTTGTTGCGTCTGGCATAATTTGTATGGATTCTATATGCCTCATCAATTTCTATCAAAATCTCTTGTTTGTCCCTTTGTAGGGCCTCGGCAATCAAATCCACCATAATAGCACCCAAGTCTATCTCCTCTACCACATTTTGAAATCTTAGGTAGAATGCCGCCCTATCCATTTCTAGATGGATAATCGATTCCTCCAATTTTTTATTGGTTGCCATCATTTCTGTATCTAATGTATCAACTTTTTTCCCTACTTTGCCCAACCCCACTTCTACTGTCTGGATTCTTACTTCATTTTTCTCCATTGTTTGTTGGATCATCTCAATTCTATTATCCAATTTATTCATATCCCCTCTCATTTCTACATGATTCTTGGATATTGTCTTCTGCATTTTTAGCATTGTTTTTTGTATAGTAAGAAGTGATGTCTGCATGGTTTGCATACTAGCCGTTACACTCTGTTTTTCTGTACCAAACATTCCTTCTAGTGTTCTTTGACCAGGTGGAGATGACGGTGTCAGTGTTAGACTTGACACTGTTTTTTTCCCTGTCCTCAGTGTTGCCATAATTATCTCTTACTTTCAACTCCTCAGAGACTACCACCACTACCACAGTTACCCCAACTCTCTCTTTACCTTCTTTAACCCTCTTCACTTTCTTTCCTCTTTCTTACTTATCACACAGTTTTCTAACAATTCAAATTACTTCAATCATATATTATCAATCATTAGTCCATTCTTATCTCTTTCTTTGCCTTCCAAGCCTCGTCCACGTTCCTGTCACTTCCAACATTGTCCTCTCGTCACCTCCTTCCCTTCCACTCACTCTCATGCTCCCCTCTTTCAATCCAATTCACTTTCTCTCGCCTCTCTTAGCTGAAGAATCCGTCCTTGTCAAGCTCCGGATTTTCCTTCCAATTTCGTCTCTCCGGCCGTCAATCCATTCTTTTCACTCTCGTCTCCTCTCTCGCCTCTCCCAACTAGAAACACCATCCCTATTAAGCTCCAGGTTTTCCTTCCAACCTTGTCTCTCTCCTCGTCAATCCGTTCTTTTCGCCTTCGTCTCCTGTCGCATCCTCTCGCCGTCTCTTTCACCTTCCAGAATTTTACTGCCTTCGCACTTTCTCTTTGTCTCCTTGGCTTTCCAAGACCTCACCACGATCAGGTCTGTCTCCAACTTTCTTCTCCAACCACTTTCTCCAGGGATTTCTAATGTTCCAGAACGTATTCACTCCTCCGTTCCTCCTAAATCACCATTTTCTTTTCCTTCCCAAGTATTCTCCCTTCACTTCTCTCATCTCACAGGCTCCACCAACACCACCTTCACCTCAGCCTCTCAGCTTTTCCTTCTTTAATCCTCCACCATCTTCCTTGTATTTGCGCTCAAACTTTTACCACAAGATCTTTCTTTCTTTTATGTCACCCTCCTGTTAATCCTCTGGTTGTTAAATCTGTCAACTCACGGCTCTTCCTGCCAGGTCACCGCTTGCATTGAGGATTCCCTCACCAGTTGAGCTTTCTTTCAACACCCACCCTCTTAGACACGTAAATCTTTTTTTTTACTTTCCTATTTATTTCATAGAGATATTTTAGACTATTTTAACTCACTCATTAACACAGTCTGTTAAGCTCCTCTTTACTTCCACATTCTCTGTGATTTTGTCAGGGCCTCAGATCTGCCATCTGTTGATGGCAGAATTTTCCACACTGGATTTAGGGGGTTTCCTTCATTGTAATGGGCAATTGCCTCTCACCTCGTTACTCTTCAGGCTTCACCCTTTCTCACGCGTAGCCCTCCAGATTTTTCTGCGCCCCCGAAGGGTCTCCAATCATAGAAAGATCGGAGTTAAGGGACAGGGACTGTCCTCTTGCCTCCGCACTGCCCTGACATCACCACCAGAAGTCCAGGGCTCTGTCTTCTGCAGAGCGTAATTATGCTCAAATTGACAGAGAAGCCTTGGCCATAGTGGCGGGCATAAAGAAATTCCATGACTTCTTATATGGCCCCCACTTCATGGTCTACACAGACCATAAGCCTCTGCTGGGTTTGTTTACAACAAACAAACAAACCCCACACATAATCTCTCCTAGAATGCTGAGATGGTCAATTTTCCTGTCAGCATATGACTACACTTTGATTCACAAACCAGGCAAAGAAATGGGCCATGCAGATGGCCTCAGCAGATTACCTCTACAGCAGATAGAGGCAGATCCTGCTCCTGCTCTTCACATTCTCTCCATTCAGGACTTGCCTGAATCTCCTCTCAATGCTAGGGACGTGGCTGCAGAAACTGCCACTGATCACATGCTCACACGCGTGCTGACATGGGTGTTGTCAGGATGGCCTGACACGTGTCCAGGTGCAGAATTCCAGGGCTTCTGGCAAAGAAAGCATGAACTTTCCACCTTCAAGGGGTGTGTCCTATGGGGTAGCAGGGTAGTCATCCCAACCTCATTGAGGAATAGAGTCTTGCTCTCTCTGCATGAGGGATATCTGGGAATAGTCTGGATGAAAGCACTTGCACGCAGCCATCTCTAGTGGCCTGGGCTTGATAAAGAGATTGAGACCCAGGTTCATGGGTGCCAAGTGTGCCAACAGTCAAGGCCTGAAATGCCTCAGGCTCCTGTACATAGGTGGGAGGAGACATTTTCCCCTTGGTCGAGGGTTCATATCGACTACGCTGGGCCCTTTCAGGGGCAATTCTTCCTTCTCCTCGTTGACAGCCATTCCAAGTGGCTAGAGGTTGTGTCTGTCTCCTCCACTACTACTGCTAGGACCATCCAGGTGCTGAGAGGAATCTTCACTTCTCATGGGCTTCTCGATGTCCTGGTCTCAGACAATGGTGCCCAATTTACTTCTTCTGAGTTTCAGGCTTTTCTACAGGCCAACTTGATTCATCATGCCACTTCAGCACCGTTCCATCCGCTTCCAACGGCCAGGCTGAGAGGATGGTGTGCACTACCAAAGATGCTCTCAAGAGAATCACTCATGGCAGCTGGCATCACAGGTTAGCTGACTTTCTTCTTTGCCACCGCACCACACCTTGCACAGCCACAGGGAAGAGCCCAGCTGAACTCTGCTGGGGTCACCGCCTCATTACAAAACTGGACAGATTGCACCCAGACCGGGTGGCTTCACAGGTGTCACAGCAGCGGGCACCTAGGAGACTATAGGTGGGCGATCCGGTCTGGGCAAGGAACTATGGACCTGGACATCTCTGGGTAACAGCAGTGGTATGCAAGGTCTCTGGGCTGCTGTCATACAAAGTGGCCTTGGATGATGGTCATGTGATCCGACGTCACATTGACCAACTGCGATGGAGGCAGCCCAGCCACACTTCCGCTCCTGACTCTGCTCTCGGGGGGGAGGGGGACCACTATTATGATCGTGGACCACAGTCTCTTCGCTCAAGTGGACCTTCACATGCTGCAGCACATGTTCCAGAAGGGGGTTTTGCCATGGAGGCGGCTCCTTACTCTAGCACAGATACCGGGTCAATGGGACATTGCTGGCAATCGACTACTCAGGCCACTCCTACTGCTGGTCTTGGGCTTGAGGGACAGTGCTCCCAAGAGGGGTCCATTGTGACTTGGGGAATTCTACCCCACCACTGAGCTTGGGGACTTCCACCCCCCCCCAAGGAACTCTGGTTTGGGTTCAGAGGATCCAGCCAGTCAGCAGCTGGGAGGGTCACCTGAGTCTTTGGGGCATCAAAGTCCTGGTCTGCCTAGCCTGGCAGGTGAGCTGGCAGGCCAGGCACACACACTGGCTCCAAGAAGGTCACAGAGGGTCAAGGGTCCACCCAAACATCTACAGGACTATGGGATATTCCTGTCAAGCAACTGGGTGGCTTAATAGTTATTTAGAATTCAGCTTACACTATACAGATGGGTGTTACATTTCACTGTATTAAACAATTGATGTATTCGTGTACATGCAAGAAAAGTAAGAATGGGTCTGCCTGTGTGCAGGCATAATGTGTTTAGCAATAACATCATGCTCAAATTAACACATGTATATGTTGCTGCTATCAACAGTAAGGGTTACTTATTGTTTAATCCAGGGGGGAGGCGTGTTATGTCCTGGGCCTGCTGAATTACTCAGCAGGCTCAGGAAATGCTGCAGAGAATCTCGGGCAGACCACATGGTTGCCCGAGACCAGATTGGCTGTCTCCAGCCTTGTGCGCATGTGCAAGGCGGGAAACCAGCCTTGCATTGATTGGTTGATGCTGTCCTTGCAAGGAGACTATAAAAGGCCTGTGCACCATTTTGTTCTTTGTTCTGTTGATGAAATTGAATAAAGAAGACTTGCTTTTTGTTACTCGCTTCATCTCAATGCTTTTGACTCGCGAACAGAACAGCCAATATTGCCCATCAAACTCTGGAAAAGCCCATGAGGTTTTTTTGGAAACATTTTCAGAAGTGGTTTACCCTTACTTGCTTCCTAGGGCTAAGAGAGAGTGCCTTTAACCAATACACAAAACTGTCTCTCTGCTGTTTTTATTCCACTAAGTTCTACTGACAATCTACAAAGACATAAAAAGTCAAAATTCAAAACAGAGATCATTATAATTTTGTCTTTGTCGTCATTGTCATCATCATCATCACCACTGTCATCCTATTTTAAAAGGAGCATTTTTCAAGCCATTTAAAAAGCCAGTAGAAGGTGTTAGGTTCCTCATGCCTACATAAAAAAGGAATAATTTGCAGGTATCCAATTGAGAAAAAGTTGGTTTTGCATCTACGGTAGTATTAATCTTTTGTTTCTATGATCAATTTTAACAACATAGCAGTTTTATGCATCAGGTAATCTAATGTCATACAAATTTTGGACAGCTGCACAATGCTATTAAAATGTCTTCAGGTCATTTTCTTTTTCCTTTTCTTGAACAATATTCAGTTTTGTACATTGGTGGTTTGCGACCAAATAGTACAGTGCCTCATGTAGCTTGCTCAACCATAATATTTATAGAATTTAATGAGATTTCCATATTCCTGGAGAAATGACTGTCCATTAAAAGCACAGCATCAAAGTGTTAACATCTGGGTTTTCTCTCACTTTTTATTAAAGCACCTCATATGTCATACAGTGGCTTCAAACTGAGCAGAATTACCATATGATTAAATGACTTGAATGCACATAATTTTGTATGATGTTCTACATTCAAAGTGAATGTCCAGAGGTAATTAAAGTTGCCTTGGAGAAAGACTAGCACAACTCCTACTTGTTGGCATGTTAATCAGTCTAATTTGCCCTGAATCACAGTTTTAGAATTGTGAGACACTGGGTCATTTTTATCCCTAAATGCTTTCCTAAAGTTACGTACATGGGATATGTGAAAGCATGTGTCTCTCTCTCTGGGTAGAGGGAGAAAATAGAGAGAATGAAAGAAAGAATGGGAAGAGAAATGAGAGACAGATGGAGATACAGATAACCACACATATGTATATTACATACAGTATAGACATGCTTGATGAGTTGATGGCCATATAAATTGAACAAATAATATCTATACAAACACAAATCTCTTTTTATACACATACATACTTCCTTGCATTCATATACAATACTTTTAGTTATCCTTGTCTTTTTATAAAAGTCAACATCATTGTAACAGGGAGAGAAGTACTGCTAATAATTTTCCAGCTTTCTCTCTTTCCAGAATATAACTGATCTGATTCATGCAAACATTTCTTTTCTTATCATCTCAATATCCACCCTAAACTCCTTTTCAGAAGAGCAGCTCTTTTAACTGCATGACTGACTATTTGAATATATCAAATAATTAGGGGAAAACAAGTGTGGATATTGAAGTGAAAAACTTGTGTTTTCCCACACTGAAGTCAGTGACAAGCCCTTCGCCGAGTTAAATTATTCTGGATTATACCTTTGATTTCAATATTCATCAACAATAGCAGAGCTGATTGGATTAGAGCTATTCAATACAAAGTAATCAACAGTGGCAGGGCTGATAGGATTAGAACAGTTCAGTTATTAAACACACATGCACATGTCCAACTGTACAGCCTCGATTAATTGGCAGGTTTGGTACAGCCAGAAACTTGCCAAACAGCCATGTTTCAAATGAGCAGGTATTTAGAATGGAAAAGCGATTAGTACTGACTGCATTAAGCTGTAGAATTTACCCCAAGAGCTAATTTAAGCAATAGATTCACACTGTGAACTATTAACTGTCAGCCAATCTGATTTGCTCCAAGCAGCTAATTGAGGGCAGCAGGCATCTTCACTTGATTATCATCTTTTCAATTCATTTTCTCTACTAGAGTCCTAAAACTTACATTTTACTATAGTTCTTAACAAACTACTGGGCTGTTTCTTTTCTTTATTTTTTCTCTCATCATTATATTTCTATGTCACTTAATGATGTAGTTGAAGAGAGATATGTTATATTAATAATAGGTCTTAATGAGCTATTCTGGGAGAAAACCAAAGGTAGGTTAAAAATATTTTTTAAAAGGACTATTATATCACTTACTGTAAGCGAGTACAGTTTTTAGCTTTCAGAAGACAGACAACGTTAAATTGAAGGTAATGGGAGAAAAGAAGATGAGATTGTCAGATTGATCAACAAGAAGTATCTCCTGATAGAACAGTTGTTAGGAGTGGACAGTGTTAAATGGAACTTGACAAGACCGAGTGGCTGTGGTTTCCGGTGTCACGACATAGCCAGTTGGCTCCATCCCTGGCTATAGGGGGTGAGTCATTAGCCCCCGCGGAGAGGGCCCGCAACTTGGGCGTCCTCCTGGACACTCGGCTGTCTTTAGACGATCATATGACAGCCGTGGCCAGGGGGGCTTTTCATCAGGCTCGCCTGATATGCCAGTTGCGCCCCTTTCTGGATCGTGACGCTCTACACATGGTCATTCAAGCCCTCGTTGTTTCCCGCCTGGACTATTGCAACGCTCTCTACATGGGGCTCCCCTTGAGGTGCACCTGGAGGCTCCAGCTAGTTAAGAATGCAGCCGCACGGGGGATTTTGGGGGCCTCTAGATACTCCCATGTAACACCTCTCCTGCGTGAGCTGCACTGGCTGCCTGTGGCCTTCCGGGTGCGCTTCAAGGTGTTAGTAACAACCTTTAAAGCGCTCCATGGCAATGGACCTAGGTATTTGCAAGACCGCCTCCTACCAAATACCTCCCTTCGACCAGTCCGCTCCCACAGAGAGGNCCCGACCTACGTACAACTGCGGACCTGCGCCTTTTTCGCCGAGCCCTGAAAACCCATCTATTTCGTGCGGCCGGCCTGGCGTAGTCTTAATTAGGTTTTAGTATAGGTTTTTATATGGGGTATTTTAGAGCAGGCCTTTATTTATTTAATTTGATTTTAGAATAGATATTTATTGTGATTTTTATTATCGCCTGTTCACTGCCCTGAGTCCCGTAAGGGAGATAGGGTGGTATACAAATCTAAATAAACATAAACATCACTAAGCTTCAGAGTCTTAAATAGGATAATGGTTATGGTTTACTAAAGAGACAATGCAAGTGCTTTTCAATTTCTTTTCTTTTTGTATCTCTGAATCAGATTTAACTCTTAGAGTCTTCCTGGACAAGAGCCTGCAGTTTCTTTAACAACATTTTTGAGATAGGTTTGCCCTTGTCTTCTACTTAGGGCTGAGACAAAGTTACTGACCCAACACCACCCAATTAGCTTCCTAAGGCAGAACTACAACTCACAGTCTTCTGGTTTTTGTCCTGGGACATTTAACCATTACACCAAGCTCACCATTATAGATTAGAAATACCCCAAAATGCCAGCATTTCTACATTCATCATGTTCCTTTTGCCCATTTTATTGTAAAAATAATATGTGATACCTCCTGAAGGTACTTCTTCAACTCTATGATCTTGGGTGATAGAGGGGAGATACTGTCAGTGACTCTACAACTGCAGTATCTATGAAAATGAAAAGAAAGGCTTCCGATGTTACAACTCACCAACCAATGGCAGTGTGGGTATGCAAGAAGCTCTGGCTTGTTCTTTATCACATGTTTATCATTTTAGTTGGCAAGAAGTTGCTATGAGAAAAAGTCACATTAATATTATTTGTGAAAAGGAACTCTTCAGTAAGTACTACTTAGTGTACTTTAAGCAACCCATCCTGATTATTTTTTTATTGCTGAAGAAATCCCTCCAATCCAAACTCATTGCCAAATGCAGATTTTTTTTTATGATGTCTGTGTTCATATAAGTATTGTGCACTGTTAGGCCAAAACAAAACAAAATGAACAAAACAGATATGAATGCGAAAGAGCTGATTTGTATGATCAAGAACAAAGTGGGTGACTTGTAATAACAACTGATGAGAAATATTAACATTAATGATTATGGACAATTAGTGGATCACTCTAAGGAAGATCACAGTCAAGGTTCGTATTTTGTAGGAATATGTGGGTCACATTATTGATGTTCCCAAATATCAGAAGTTTTGTGCAAGATAAATCCCTCACATGTTGATGGCAAAGATAAAAGCATCAGTAGGTGAAAACGATCAGCAATTGTCACTCTGTAATAATAAAAGTCTGGACTTTTTCACAGCATTGTGTCAGTGTATGAAATATATAATTATCATTATAAACCTAACACATCAGTGAATAGTCCATAGAATATCATCAGAAAGCTTCACCTATAGGAGTGTGGAGGGGGAAAAAACAAACCTAGAAAAAGCCACAATTAGATTTTTTTGGAATGCAGATAGTGTCATTGCACATGGATTTCTTTTTTTTTTCAATATAAAATTTTTATTATTTTCATCATAGAAAAAAACATCACAAATATTACACAATACTATATGAAAACCCACCCCCACCCCCCCGGACTTCCCAAACCTAATCCCAGGATAATATTCAAATATAAGTAAGCAAATATTAATATCTCTAACTCCACAAAGTATATTATTCTACATGAGTAGGTAAAATATAAAAGAACAAATTTACTAAAAACCTAAGTTATATTCCACCACTCTATGCTACTTTTAAATATAAACAATCCATCTTCTCCATATTAATAAAAATTATTCATTCAAGTAATACTTCGAGTAAGCCAAAATCTTTACCACTTCAGCAAAGTACAAAGCTTTGAATCCCCAGTCTTCCATTATAAGTATCTATAATTTCATCAATCTACATCTATATAGAAAGAAAAAAACTTTTAAGCCCTTTTATAAAGTTTACATCTTCAAATACTTATCAAGTATAATATCAAGAAATTACCAGCCTTCATTCATTATTAAATCAGACAAAAATTCTCTATTTCAAAATAATTATCATATTTAAAATAACAATGTAATTCCAAAAAATACATATCTAATTTTGAAAACATAGTCGATCATTTCATTACTCTACGTCTATAAAATCTTAACCCCTAAACAAATTTATTCCCTAATAGTTATCAACTATGATAACAATCAATTCTCATCCTTCTTTCGTTATTAAATCAGACAAAATCTTTAAAGCCTTTTTAACCCTTCAAATAGC
>NW_015389487.1:196036-201398 GCF_001527695.2 Protobothrops mucrosquamatus | reverse complement strand
GTTTCAAACCGGAAATCACTTTCACTTCTTGCTGAAAAGTATCAATCCATCGCCATTTTAAATTCACTTTTCCTCATTCCAACACACGTACGGGGAGAAAACGTATTATCCAAGTTAGAGTATAGTCCAAAAGTAAAAAGCAAACTTCCAGGGTCGGTTCGTCTGCTTACAAGGCAAACTCACAGTTAACTTTAAGTTGAAGCGGTGGCGGCGGCTTCTAGCTTCGCTACGGCGAAGACGTCCTGGATCGCGGAGAAGCCCGGGGCTCCGGAGGAGTTCTCACCTACATCGTCCACAAGGGACGACTCGGGAACTCAACTCCTACCTCGGGCAGCTCATCTATCCCCCTATGCCCAGGGGAAAGGTATCAAGCCGTTTGACAGCTGATGCAGGCTGTCAAAACGGCTTTTACGCGAAAACAGGCGGGAGCAGCAAACAGCTGCATCCAGCGAAGTCGCCTGCCACTGGAAGTCCCCGCACATGGATTTCTTTGAACCTGGAACCATTATCAACACTGAGTTACATTAAAGGTAAAAGAGTTCCTGCGGATTTTACTCCAGTAGTTGTTACCAACTTTAGGGGGCAGCGCTCATTTCCATTTCAAGGCCATCGAGCCAGCATTGTCCAAAGATATTTCCACAGTCATGTGGCCAGCATAACATCATGAAGCATTGTTACTTTCCCACCAAAGTGGTACTTATTTATCTACTTGCATTTGCATGCTTTCGAGCTGCTAGGTTATCAGCAGCTGAGGCAAGGACAGGAGCTCACCCCATCTCGTGGCAGTTGGGTCTTGAACCTAGGCTGTTGGCTTTCCAGCTGACAAGCCTACCGTGTTAACCTCTGAGCCACCGCAGCACCCAAGTATTACATTGTGAAACTCAAAATTTAAAACAATGATTAAGCAGTTTGGAAATGCAAGAATGAAATTTTGCTGCCACATGATAATACTATACCTTGCACCTCATGAGCCACCTATGATTGCAAAGTTGGATCTCACTGACATATTTCATCTATCACACAGTGTAGAGTTGGCCCTATACAACTTTCACCATTTCCCGAAGTTGAAGAAACATTTCTGTGGACCTCAAATGAAAAGGTGGAAAGGACAGCCAAGAATTAATTGAAGAGACAAAATATGGAGTTCTTCTGTGGCAGCTTTAATAAACTTGTCCATCATTGGTAGAAATATGTAGCAAATGGTGGTTATTATGTGGAGTGGTAAATACTGCTAATAAAAGAGCTCATTTAAGGATTATTTTTGTTTCATTTATTAAAATATGCTTAATTATTTTAGTGTCATAGAGGCAAATATTATTTATTTAACCATTGTATAAAAAAATGGAGAGAAGGAAAAGCCAAGTGGCCTATCCCATATCTAAAGGAGTTGTCACGTACCTTTTTTTCTTCAAATGAAAGAAGATAAATTTTATGTATAAAAGCATAGCAATCTGACTCTAGATTAGACCTTTCTTATAGATGCACAAATATATGTCATGTTTTCCTCAGATGTCCTTGAAAACTAAGATCCCTTACGTAGAAAGGCAATGTTCCTGTGATTATAATGTGTAAAAACAACAGGACATATTGTTTCTAGAACCTATACTGTAGTTCTGAATGTACTGTCCTCATTTTACTATTGTTGTATAAATACCCAGACTACACAGGACTATTTTATACCTCCCTGCTGCTCTTAGATATCAACCCTATTACAACATATAGTGCTGCTAGGTTTTGTGCAGCTGCACTCAAAATATATCAGAAGATGACCTGTGTCACAAATTAATTTTAATGAGTATCTAGATTATGATAGATTTAGTTTGTTTTAATGTCCATTTACTGCTTTTATTTTTGAACTCTTTAGATTTTTAAATACTTTTTTAGCTGTTTATGTATTTTTTATTTCTGTAGCTTGCATTTTTATGTTTTTTAAATTTTTTGTATCCCACCATCCTTATGCTGATCTTTGACTGTAATAAATAGTGATTGATAGCTAGGCAGCTAGATACATAGAAAGGTGGACAACAGATGGACAGATACAGCTGCCCAACTCAAACAGTAAGACCCTGGTTGGTGTACAACAACAAAACAAAAACAAAACAAGAAAACTCAAAGCATAATAATAAAAAACAAGGGGACTTCAAGTGCCCAGGGAAAAAGTCGATGAAGTCTTCAAGTTGAGGACTGTGGAAACCTGTCATATATTGGAGGAGAGATATGCAACACATAATAGAATACATAATACATAATACAATCTCTCTCTCTTTGTCTATCTGTCAGTCAGTCAGTCAGTCAGTCAGTCAGTCAGTCAGTCAGTCAGTCAGTCAGTCAGTCAGTCAGTCAGTCAGTCAGTCTGCCTGCCTGCCTGCCTGCCTGCCTGCCTGCCTGCCTGCCTGCCTGCCTGCCTGCCTGCGTCTCTGTCTGTCTGTCTGCCTGCCTGTCTGCCTGCCTGCCTGCCTGCCTGCCTGCCTGCCTGCCTGCCTGCCTGCCTGCCTGCCTGCCTGCCTGTGTCTGTTTGTATTTTTTTCAACAAAGGAGATCTTATTATAAAATCCAAAAATTCAATAAATATATTATGCTACATCACCTATTATCATTCTAATTAATCCGCTAGTTTGGTCTAATGGTTAAGCATCTAGGCTGCAAACCAGGAGACAGAGTTTTAATCCCATGTTAGGCATGGAAGCCAACTGAACATTTTTTGGCAGTCACTGTCTCTCAGAGCCTGTCAATTAATTCCTGTTGCAATCAATGAACGAACATTCCTCAATAAAACAGACCCACAGGATGATATGAAGGAAAAAAACCATTCGTATTAATAAAGTTTAAAGGGTTAGTATTAAAGGAATAGTAATAGCTATTTCCAGCCTTAAAAGTGAAAGATAAATATGTCAAAATACATCCAGAAGAAAATTCTACAATAACACTGTACTCATTAGGTGACCCCCTTCTGTGGTTTTCATCTCATTTGGAGCAGGAAAGTAAAACCACAAGCATCTGCTAATTTTATTACAGAATAGAGAATAAGTCCATCAATACTGAATCTTCTCATGAAATTATTCAAATGCAGTACTTTCCCTTGTCTGGGAAAAAAATAGCTAAAATCTCCACTAAAAAGTCAAACACCAGGAATCATTTTAAAAGAGTGAAGCTGAAGAACTTGTTCAGTTGGTTCACACTTATTGACTTCTATAGGGAAGTTGTTTTTCAGGGATAGACAGCAGAGGATACCTTCCAATTCAATATATAATTTAAAGAAAATAATTTGGTAATTACATAGTAAATCAAGTGCTTCATTGGCTTTGCTGCATTACTCAAAGTCAAACATACCAGACTCCAAACGATGTGTGGCCAGAGATGAATTATACTGGAAACACTAGGAAATATTTTAAGAGTTATAACTTACCCCACATACGTGGTATTGAAAGAAAAATCTTCAGGGTCCAGTCCAAGCCAGGAATAAACAAAATGGAGATTGCTTTAGAAAGAAGGTTCTTTATTGAGTTGCAGAACCAGACAGAAATGTGGCTCTGGAGCAGCTGACCAACTGATTTGATGAGTACAAGGATTTTATACAGTTTTACAGCATTTTGTAAATTGGAGGCTTGCTTTATGTACTTTTGTTATTAGATTTGTTTAGCTTGTTTCACAAAGGTTAGCAATGGGACTAAAATAATTACTTTCTTGGTCTTAATCCTGTCAAACAAATATAATTAATTTTTACCCCCTTATCTTTAGTCTGTCTATTACCATCATTGAACTCTCTTTGTGAATCAACAGGCCTGATTCAATGTTTCTGCTTTTCACAATAGCCAGGGATTTCATAAGTGAAACATTGCTTCTGTTTTTCTTTTCCTGAGTTTTATTCTTGTGATTTGGGGGGATTAAAAGGATTGGGTGGGGGTGCATTCTTACCACAGTGGAAATGCTTTCTGTATTTAAGAAACATCCCCAGCTGCTTGTTTCCCATCTCTTTCCAATCTTCAGTTTGTATGGATGGATGTAGCTTTAGTGATTCTGCAGGAAAGCGAGAAACCACAGCCTTCAGGTACATCAAATCAAATATCAAGCAAGACAAGCTCTTTTTCTTTCTGCTACAATGAAAGCATTCATATATTTTAGCAAGAAATTTTACCCAGTTGATATGGATTTTAACTGGATGGCCAGTGTTGTGTCCTGAGCCTGCAAGAGCTGACAGCAGGCTCAGAAGTGTTGCAAATGGTCCTGGGCAATTCCCAAAAGCTGCCTGGGACCAGACAGAGTGGCACCAGCCTTGTGCGCATGCGCAAGGCGTGAAAAGGGTAAATTCCTATTGGTTCACACTGTCCGGGTTTAAGGCACTATAAAAGACCTACGTGCCCTTTGTTGTTCGCTTGGTTGTAGGAGTGTGTAATAAAGAGTTTGTTGCTTTCACCATGCGTCTGTGTCAATTGCTAGCAAACCGAAAACACAACACTGGCGATGAAGGTGGGATCCCTGCAAGCAAGAAAAAAAAGTAAAGGACTCACCAAGGAAGTCCTGGCAATCGGGAAGACGGCGTTCTGCATTCGCGACTTAGCCTGTCAGTACAGCATCGCTGGAGGTGAGCTCGGCGAAAGGACCCTTTCCCAAACATCAGCTTGCAGGGAGGCAATTAGTGAAGGTCGTAAAGTTTACAATGTCGAAGATCGGTCATGTTAAGTCCGGAGAATAATGGCGCTTGAGACGATGCATTTCTAACAAGTCTTTATTCTCTGCTTCCAATCTATGAACAACCCAAGCAGAGGAACGCAGGCCTCTATTTATACCTTCGGATCCCCGGGCAAATCCAACCAATCACAAGGCGGTCTTTTCCCACCTTGCGCATGCGCGCAAGGCTGGAGCCACTCAGTCTGGTCCCGGGCAGCTTTTGCAAATGCCCGGGACTCTTGCAACATCCCGAGCCTGCTTTTGCAGGCTCAGGACACAACACCCCTCCCCCCTAGATGAAATAATACTGCACCCACATGGACGCCATCATAGTAATGGTTTGTATAATTAGCTGTTGAGTTAATGCCACACAGTGTGTGTAAAGTGTGGGGCTGTTCCGTTGTACAGAGACCCAATGGCCCCAACATCGTTTCCGTAGAGTCAACCAGCCTGGACCTCTAGTTCAGTTATTACTATTTACATGCTCACCTTACATAATCTGCAAGGTATTTGGGAGGGCCTTTGACCCTTAGCGACCTTCTCGGACCTGGGGAACTTGTAGTGTTTTCCCCGTTGCTTCCCACACTAGGTGAATTGACCTGTGGTTGTCTTGTGACTTCTGTTTGACTTTCCTGCCCGTCTCCTAGGCTCGAGAAGTCAGGACTCTGTCGATCGCTATACCTGGTTGACCTAC
>NW_015389487.1:194143-195945 GCF_001527695.2 Protobothrops mucrosquamatus | reverse complement strand
TGGGGAACTTGTAGTGTTTTCCCCGTTGCTTCCCACACTAGGTGAATTGACCTGTGGTTGTCTTGTGACTTCTGTTTGACTTTCCTGCCCGTCTCCTAGGCTCGAGAAGTCAGGACTCTGTCGATCGCTATACCTGGTTGACCTACCACCTATGGAGTTTTCCAACCCCTCTGAACTCATCTCCATGTTTCCTGACGGAATGTGGTTTTCCTGGCACCTTTCTGTAGTGTTAGGGTCTAGGGATGCCTCCCTGTTAGCCCTTATGCGTGGGGACATCCTTCTATGAGCCATTTCTGCAAAGGACGTGTTCCCCCTTTGTTTTGCCTGCTCTCTTGCATATTGTGAGTTGTGAGTATGCTCCCAGTTATTCTCCGCGTCTGGAGTATTGTTTGTGAGGTGTGGATAATTAGTATGCCTCCGGTGGGACTCCCAAACTGGAGTGCCTGTGGGGGTGTCTGTGTGCCCCCTTCCCCATGAATTGCCACCTGAATCTCCTGTGGAACTTGGGTGTTGAGTACCCGTGTCGTTCCCCACACCCGTTGTTGGCAGCTGATTCTGATTCCCAGAATGCATTCCCCATTCCTCCTCCCCCCCTAGAGGAGACTGAGGAGGAACCCCAGGCGAGTCCCACCTCGCACGTAGTTGATCAATGTGGCGGCGAAGGACGCGGCCGTCATCCAGGGACACCTCGTAGGATAGAGGCCCCGAGACCTTGCAGACCACAGCCGGGACCCAGAGGTGTCCAGGCCCGTAGTTCCTGGCCCAGACAGGATCACCTTCACGCAGGGCCCGTGGTGGGTGTGGCTGAGACACCTGTCCAATTTAGTCACGATGCAGCCTGTCCAATTTAGTCACGAGCCGATGACCCCAACGGAGTTCGGCCGGGCACTTACCCATGGCAGTGCACGGAGTAGTATGATGGGCTAGAAGAAAGTCAGCCAACCTGTGATGCCAATTGTCGTAAGTCAACTTCTTGAGGGTGTCCTTGGCGACGCGGACCATCCTTTCAGCCAGACCGTTGGTGGAAGGATGGAAAGGAGCCAAAGCAGCGTGGCGGATCATGTTGGCCTGTAGAAACCCCTGAAACTCAGTAGAAGTAAATTGAGGACCGTTATCTGACACCAGAACATCTGGCAGCCCGTGTGCAGCAAAAATGTTTCTCAACACTTGAATAGTCTTGGCAGCTGTGGTAGATGACACAGGCATGACCTCCAGCCACTTGGAATGGCTATCAATAACAACCAGGAAGAATTATCCCTGAAAGGGCCCAGCATAATCTATATGTATTCTAGACCATGGAGTGTGTGTTTCCTCCCACCTGTGCACAGGGGCCTGGGGCATTTCAGGCCTGGACTGCTGGCATGCATGACACCCATGTACCTGGGCCTCTATGGCCCGATCAATGCCAGGCCACCACAGATGGCTACGCGCAAGCGCCTTCATCCTGACGATTCCAGGGTGGCCCTCATGTAATGAAATCAAGATTCTAGCCCTCAAGGAGGCCGGGATCACAATTCTCGATCCCCAGAGGAGGCAGCCATTGAAAGTGGACAACTCGTGCCTCTTGACCCAAAAACGTTGAAAATCCTCTGCAGGGCACCTATCAGGCCAACCTGACAGCACCCATGACAGCACGCGTTTGAGCGTGTGGTCAGTGGCAGTTTCAGCAGCCACATCCCTAGCATTGAGGGGACACTCAGGCAACTCCTGAATGGACAATATGTGTACAGCAGGAGCGGGATCAGGCTCCACAGTAGGCAATGGCAGCCTACTCAATGCATCTGCATGACCCATTTCCTTGC
>NW_015389487.1:177430-192853 GCF_001527695.2 Protobothrops mucrosquamatus | reverse complement strand
CCTGTTTTGACTGGGCACCCTGGTACCTTTCAGATTCAATTCTTCCTTCGGTTGTACCTTCTGTCGACCCAGGCAGACCGCAGCGATGTGGCCTTTCTTCCCGCACGCTCGGCAAATGGCGGAACGGAACCGACATTCCGCTCGCTTGTGGCGTCCACCGCATCCGAGGCAACGAAGCTCAGCTGGGCCCTTGTCCTGACGATCTTTGGACCTCCTCCCAGCTGCTTGGTAAAGCTTGTCCACCTCTTCAGGATCTTCTTCCGAATCCTCTCGCACGTCTTCCTTGTGGATGGTGGCGGTCTCTGGAGCGCTTCGATTAGGCCGCATGTTCTTGACCGCCCTGCCTGCAGCTTCTTCTGCTGAAACCTCTCACAGAGCATCTTGGAAAGAGACATCTTCCTTGGCGAACAGCTTCTGCTGTAAGTCTCTGTAAGTCCGCACACAAAACGATCACGCAGTTTTTCCTCTAAGTCCTTGAAATCACACGGTTTAGCTGCTCTTCTCAAAGCTGCAATGTATTCTTTTGCTGATTCCCCAGCTCGCTGATCCCTCTGTTCAAATGTGTGCCTCCAAGCAATGACAGATTGCTTGGGCTGGAAGTGTTCCTTTAAAACTTTCTTCAGATTGGAGTATGACACCGTTTCCAGCGAGGCCAGGGCGATTAGGTTCTCGGCGATCTCAAAGGCGTCTTGCCCACAAACGCACAACATTGTGGCAGCCTTTAAGCCTTCCTCCCTTATCTGGTTTACGCAGAAGTAAGTCTCGACTCTTGCAACGTAAGATTCCCACTTCTCGGGGTGAGAGACGTCGAATTCCGCTAAACGCCCAACTTTCGCCATGATCGAGGATCAGGGTCTTCTTCAGCTGCACGCACCCTCCAGCGATTTCGTACTGGCAGGATAAACGCTGACTTCAACGCCGTTTTTCCTCTTCCGGACTTCTTTGGGTGAGTCTTCAAGCTTCCCTAGCTGTATAGACTGGATCCCACCTTCGTCGCCAGTGTTAAGTCCGGAGAATAATGGTGCTTGAGACGATGCATTTCTAACAAGTCTTTATTCTCTGCTTCCAATCTATGAACAACCCGAGCAGAGGCACGCAGGCCTCTATTTATACCTTCTGATCCCCGGGCAAATCCAACCAATCACAAGGCGGTCTTTTCCCGCCTTGCGCATGTGCACAAGGCCGGCGCCACTCAGTCTAGTCCTGGGCAACTTTTGCAAATGCCTGGGACTCTTGCAACGTCCCGAGCCTGCTTTTGCAGGCTCAGGACACAACAGGCCACTTGACTGATTTTGATGTCTCCCATCCAGAGAGATGGAATTCCTACGTAGCATGTGTGGAGAATTACTTTAGAGTAAATCAGATAAGAGAAGATGGCCTGAAGGCAGCAACTCTTCTGTGTGCCTGTGGACAGGACGCTTTTGACATCGCGTAAAATCTGCTGGCCCCTGCACTTCTGGAGTCAGTAACATATGCTGACTTGAAGAAGATGTTGAAGGAACACTTTCAGCTGAAATTATCTGTCATTGCTTGGAGGCATGCATTCGAGCAGAGAGACCAGAGGCCGGGTGAATCTGCTGCGGACTTTATTGCTGCCTTAAGACAAGCAGCCAGGCCTTGTGAGTTCAAGGATCTTTAAGAAAGGCTGTGTGATCGCTTCGTGTGTGGCTTAAGAAGCAGAGACCTCCAACAAAAGATCTTTGCAAAAGAAGAGGTCTCATTCCAAGACGTGTTAAGAGAGGTGGCAGCTGAAGAAGCAGCAGGCGGTGCTGTGAGAGCTTTGCAGCTTGCCAGAAATCCTCCAGCCACAGCTATCATCCATAAAGAGGACACTCGAGAAGAATTGGGAGCGGATCCCGAAGAGGAGGTGGACAGATTTCACCAGCCAGCTGAGAGGAGGCCAAAGGGGTGTCTGGACAAGGCCCCAGCATCTCTTCAGTGCTTCGGGTGTGGAGGATGCCACAAGCGAGCTGACTGCCATTTTCGCTCTGCCATTTGCAGGGCATGTGGCAGGCAAGGCCACATTGCCTCCCTCTGGGTCGCCAGAAGGTCCAACCTTGGGAAGAATTGCTTCAGAAAGTTACTAGGGTCCCCAGCCAACACAGGGTGGGTTTCTGCGCATTGCGTAGGAGTATCCTGAGGACAGGGACACACAAGCCCCTTAAGAAAAAACTTCGCATTGATGTGAAGTTGCAAGGGGTTCCCTTATTGATGGAGCTGGACACAGGATCTGCTCTATCAATCATTTCACTGGACATATTCAAGAGGATTTGTAGCAGTAATGGCCTTCGAGTTAAACTCACGCCATCGAATCTAATACTCACTGATTTTCAAAATTCCAAAGTCAGTGTAAAAGGGGAGGCCACGCTCAAGGTGCAGCGTAAGGATTTTGAAGGTTTCCTGGATGTGGTGGTTGTTGGGGGTGAACGCACGAGTCTTATTGGACTCGATTGGTTCGAGGCCCTGGGAATCCAAGTGACTGGGCTGCACAACTTGCAAATGTTGGGCCTTGCAGAAGTCTGCAAGGAGTTTGCTGATGTGTTTAGTTCAGAGCTAGGATCCTACAAGGGGCCTCCCATTGCATTACGTTTAGACCCAACTATCACGCCCATCACGGTCAAGCCTAGAAGGGTGCCTTTTGCCCTCAAAAGCAAGATAGATGCTGAGCTGGACAAATTGCTCCAGCAGGGCATCTTAGAACCTGTGGATTCTAGTCCATGGGAAACCCCCATAGTAACGCCTCTAAAGGCTAATGGAGAAGTCCATATATGAGCAGACTATAAGTGCACACTGAATAAAGCGTTGCAACAGCACACATACCCAGTGCCTATTGTAATCCACATTCTGGCCTCCCTCAAGGGGGGGTGCATTTTTGCGAAACTTGACCTGGCACAGGCCTATCACCAGCTACCTGTTGATGAGGCATCTGCAGAGGCCCAGACAATTGTAACACACAGGGGGGCCTTTAAGATCAAAAGACTGCAATTTGGGGTAAATTTAGCTCCTGGCATATTCCAAAGTGTCATGGAACGCACACTTCGTGGTATTCCTGGGGTCTGTCCCTACTTTGATGACGTCCTCATTGCTGGGGAGTCATCTCTAAACTTAGCTGAAAGATTAAGGGCTGTCTTGCTTCGTTTTCGCCAAGCGGGCCTAAAACTGAAGCCAGATAAATGCAAAATTGGAGTCACTTCCACTGAATTCTTGGGTTTCAGAATTGATGCTCAAGGCATCCATCCTGCTGAATCTAAGCTCCAAGCTATTCAGCAGGCCCCAGGTCCCAAGTCCAAAAGCGAGCTGCAAGCTTTCTTGGGACTCTTAAATTTTTATCATGCCTTCCTTCCCCACAAGGCTGCAGTGGCTGAGCCCTTACACCAGCTCTTGGACAAGCAGGTTCCATGGCAGTGGACTAAAGTCCATGAAAGAAGTTTCAATGAGGTTAAGGCCTTGCTCTCATCAAATGCTGTGTTAGCGCATTTCAATGAGCAATTGCCTGTATGCATCGCATGCGATGCATCTCCTTATGGGGTGGGAGGAGTACTTAGCCATTTGAAGGCTGATGGGACACAAGTCCCTGTGGCGTACTACTCAAGGACTCTGTCATCTTCAGAGCAGAATTATGCTCAGATTGACAGAGAAGCCTTGGCCATAGTGGCTGGCATAAAGAAATTCCATGATATCTTATATGGCCGCCACTTCACGGTCTACACAGACTATAAGCCTCTGCTGGGTTTTTTTACCACTAACAAACAGACACCACATATTATTTCCCCACGTATGCTGAGATGGTCTATTTTCCTGTCAGCATATGACTACACTCTAATTCAGTGGTTCTCAACCTTTTTAATGCCGCGACCCCAACCGGCCGTAAGTCGAGGACTAAACCGGTCGTAAGTCGAGGACTAAATCGGTCGTAAATCGAGGACTACCCAACCGGTCGTAAGTCAAGGACTTTCCCTGCCCGGGAGCACCATGCATGTGTGGTTCCGCCCCCTGCGCCGGCCGAGGCGTAGCTGGCAAGCGGCAGAGACGGAGCAGGCCGACCACCAGCTGGCCCAGCCCAAGGAAGGTAAGGCACCCGCCGGAAAAGGGGGGAAAAAATGGCGGACAAAAAAAATGGCGGACAGCCTTGCTTGGTGACCACCATGAAATGGTCGATCGACCCCAAATGGGGTCCCGACCCACAGGTTGAGAACCACTGCTCTAATTCATAAACCTGGAAAAGAAATGGGCCATGCTGATGGCCTCAGTAGACTACCTCTTAAACAGATAGAGGCAGATCCTACTCCTGCCATTAATATTCTTTCCATTCAGGAGTTACCTGAATCTCCCCTCAATGCCAGGGACGTGGCTGCAGAAACTGCCACTGATCACACGCTCATGCGCGTGCTGACCTGGGTGTTGTCAGGATGGCCTGACATGTGCCCAGATACTCAGTTTCAAAGCTTCTGGCAAAGGAAGCATGAACTTTCTACTTTCGAGGGGTGCCTGTTATGGGGTAATAGGGTAGTAATCCCAGCCTCATTGAGGTCTAGAATCTTGCTTTCTCTGCATGAGAGACACCCTGGTATAGTAAGGATGAAGGCGCTTGCGCGCAGCCATCTTTGGTGGCCTGGGCTCGATAAAGCCATTGAGACTCAGGTGCACGGGTACCAACTGTGCCAACAGTCATGGCCTGAAATGCCTCAGGCCCCAGTACATAGGTGGGAGGAAACTCAAACCCCATGGTCACGGGTGCATATAGATTATGCTGGGCCCTTTCCGGGGCAATTCTTCCTTTTCATCATTGACAGCCATTCTAAGTGGCTAGAGGTTGTTCCTGTTTCCTTCATTACTACTGCCAGGACCATCCAGGTGTTGAGAGGAATTTTTGCCTCATATGGGCTTCCAGATGTCCTGGTCTCAGATAACGGCCCCCAATTTACCTCTTTTGAGTTCCAGGCTTTCCTGCAGGCCAACCTGATCTGGCATGCGACATCTGCTCCTTTCCACCCATCGTCCAACGGTCAAGCAGAGAGAATGGTGCACACTACCAAAGATCCTCTCAAGAAACTGACTTACAGTAACTGGCATCACAGGTTAACAGATTTCCTTCTTGCACATCGCACCACACCTTGCACAGCCACAGGGAAGAGCCCAGCAGAACCCCGCTGGGGTTGCCGCCTCATCACCAAACTGGACAGGTTGCACCCAGACCAGGTGGCTTCACAGGTGTCACAGCCGCGGGCACCTAGGAGACTTCAGGTGGGTGATCCAGTTTGGGCAAGGAACTATGGGCCTGGACATCTCTGGGTCACAGCAGTGGTCTGCAAGGTCTCTGGGCCGCTGTCATATGAAGTAGCCTTGGATGATGGCCGCGTTCTTCGCAGACACATAGACCAACTGCGTTGGAGACTGGACAGCCGCGTTTCCGCTCCTGGCTCTGCTCTGGGGGGGGAGGAGGACCAGAATATGGATTCTGGGTCACAGGTTCCGAGGTGTAACAGGGCCTCACAAGCTGAAGAGGCTGTTTGGGGGTCATCCCAAGATTCCGCAAGTGCCCCAAACAAGAATTCCCAGGATAGAGGGTCATCCCATACATCCGTTATTGCTCCAGACAGGGAGTCACACCGGGGGTATCCACATTATTCAAACATGTCAGATAGTGCTCCAGACAGGGAGACAGACTGGGGGTATCCAAATAAATCAAACACAGCCATAGAAAGGGAATTCCATCAGGGGCACTCTCATAATTCAGCTATTGCTCCGAAAAGGAAGTCAGTAGCAAGAGGGTTTGCCATGGAGGCGGCTCCTGACTCTGGCACCTCTGGCACGTGCTTGGGGGCTACAGAGTACTGGGGCACTTCCGCCACTCAGGCCTCTTCACCTGCTGGCCTTGGGCTCAAGGGACAGTGTTCCCAAGAGGAGTCCATTGTGGACTCGGGGACTTCCACCCCTCCAAGGTACACTGGCTTGGACTCAGAGGGTCCAGCCAGTCAGCAGCTGGGGGGGGGTACCTGGGTATTTGGGGCATCAAAGTCCTGGTCTGCCTAGCCTGGTAGGCGAGCAGGTAGGCCAGGCACCCTCACCAGGGTCACCTGAGTATTTAGGGCCTCCAAGTCCTGGCCTGCCTAGCCTGTTAGGCGAGCATGTAGGCTAGGAACCCTCACCAGCTGTTAGAACAGCGGTTCTCAACATGTGGGTCGCGACCCCTTTTGGGGTCGAATGACCATTTCACAGGGGTCGCAAAAGTCCTATAGTTTTTCCTCATAGAATTCTTATGAAACGCAGTCCGGCATTTTTTTTTTGGTTTTTTTCCCCTTTTTCATGAGCTGTGCTACTCCCTCTTATTCTATTGGCTTTTGAAAGCCAACAGAGTAGACTCTATTCAAGAGAGTCTATTCTATTGGCTTTCAAAAGCCAATAGGAATTGTCCAGGCTGTCTCTGCCCTGCTGAGCCCGCCAAAAGTCCCAGTCGGCAAACGTTGCTGCAAGGTTTCTGCAGCTAAAGCGAGCTTTCTGGAAATTTCCACCCCTCCCTGCTGAGCAACTACTAAATATAAGTAAAAGAGGGACAGGGGTGGGAGGGCCGCCCAGGAGCGCCTGGGCCTGCCTGCCGCCACACCGAACGGGGGGCAACAGTGGGCGCTGGGAGGGTAGCTGGTGTGCGTGGGGCCCGGCCTTCACCCCAAATTCGCCTCCCTTCCACTCTCCTTACGCAGCCATCTATGGCCTTAATACAGCCCTCAGTCTGTCTTGCTTTCAACACCCCCTAAAATTCTTCATTCAGGCAGGCTTCCAGAATTCGGCTGGCAGGATGCAGGTAACCCCTCCCCCCTGTCCTGCCACCTCCCAAGGCACCACGCCGCTCCGCGTCCCATGCCTCCGTGTCTCAAGCCTCCGTGGCACAGAACTGCTGGCGTTATGCTTGGGCAGAAGATTTTTTTCCTTTAACAGATGGGGCGGGTGGGCCCGACATTTGCGGGCAGGCAAGACCCCGCCCACCGAGCCGCTGCCTCCCCATCGCCCTTCACGCCAGCTGGCTCCGTCACCAGACCTCCCAGCTGACAGGCGCAGGAGTTCGGCGCTCCGTCCAGCCGAAGAAGCAGGCGGCTGGGAGGCCGCCGCGGCGCCTACCTCCTGCACCTGTCAGCTGGCGACCCCCGGACCTGCACCCGTCAGCCGGGAGGTCCGGCGACGAAGCCAGCTGGTGTGGAGGGCGGTGGGGAGGTGACAGCTTGGTGGGCATGGTCCTGCCTGTCCATGAATGTCGGGCCCACCCACGCCATCTGTAAAAGAAAAAAATCTTCAGCCCAAGCATAACTTTTAAGGATTTTAAGGATCTTTGAGAGGGAGAGAGAAATAGAGAGAGGGAGCTGAGCTGAGCCGGTCCCCACGCCTCCTGGTTGCCCGGCCACCCTCTGCGCCGTGCTGGAGCCTCCCCCACACCACCCAGCCCACCTCCCTCACTGTCGGAGGCCGCCTCGGCCCTCTAGTGCCCGGCGCAGCCCTGGGGCTGGTGGGCAGGAGCAGCTCCTTCCCGGCTCACTGGGCTCCATGTCTCAGAAGCGGCCAGGCGGCGGGGAAGAGGGCAAGGTGGCGGGCGATGCCCGCATGTGCGTCGGAGGCCAGCCAGCCGGCCTGGGAGGGGAGAAGTAGTGCCTTCCAAGCAGGAGCTGGCGCTCTGGCCGTGCCCCTCTCATGTGCGATGAATTGGGGAAGGGTTTGGTGGTGAAGGGCTGCACGGCGTAGAAAGGGGCTCCCGCGGCCCCACCGCTGCGATGGCGCTCAGGAGGCTGGAGGGGTGGACAGGTCCCAGAGGGGCGGCTGGGAGAGGGCAGGAGGTGCCGGGATGAGGATGGAGGGCTCCAGGTTGGCAGGCACAAGAGGGCGGCCAGCGGCTCCGAGGCGCGCGGATCCTCCATGCGGCTTCTAAGGCCCCGGAGGTGACGACGCTTGGCTCTCCACCAGGCTCTCCGCCAGAGCCTCCCTCCTCCCTGGGCAATTGTGTGGAGCTGCTTGTGTGTCCTTGGCAGCACCTGCAGGCAAGGCTGTGTGCCCAAGCCGAAACGCTGCGCTTTTCCTACTGCTTCTCCTCCCGTTGGTCAAAGAGGCAGATGCGATTTCCCTTTCCCTGGTTCTTTTCATCTGCACTGGAAAGGACAATTTGGGCTATTTTATTACCGGTACCTGTTGCTTGTTTTATTACTTGTTGCCTTTGCTGAACCAGGGAAAATTGTTTAAAGTGATTTTCAGGAGCTGCAGAATGCCTCCAAGTAAAGCTGCAGCAATTACCCGGCCAATTTTCCCTGCTAGGGCATCTGTGTGTGTCTCCAGACCTTACTGGACTACNAGTAAGCTTCTCCAGCGAGCATTGCTATATTGTTTTTGTGATTAATCACTATGCTTTAATTATGTTCAATTCGTAACAATGAAAATACACCCTGCATATCAGATATTTACATTACGATTCATAACAGTAGCAAAATTACAGTTATGAAGTAGCAACGAAAATAATTTTATGGTTGGGGGTCACCACAACATGAGGAACTATATTAAGGGGTCGCGGCATTAGAAAGGTTGAGAACCACTGGACTAAGGTTTAATATTTTAAATATATGGTTTCTAGTAGCTCCTAGTGGATTTTTTTGATTAAGTTTGAATGATGAAGTTTTAAAGATTTTTTTTTTTACAAAATCTTATGGGAATGAGATTTTTTTGTCCTCTGTATTTTTCAAGAAAATGGCAAAGTACTGAATAAAGTAAAGGAAAGAAAACGAAAATTGATTTACTTGTTTAAGATAGATGATGGATGGATGGATGGATGGATGGATGGATGGATGGATGGATGGATGGATGGATAGATAGATAGATAGATAGATAGATAGATAGATAGATAGATAGATAGATAGATAGATAGATAGATAGATAGATAGATCTTAATGAATGTTTGTTGATTAAGATTGAAAAATTAGGCTTTATTATTTGCCAACAGATAAAAATGAGATACGGGATGAAGAGATTTTTGGTTGAAATATTAGAGAAGGTATAAGGTTACCGAAAATGTTTGTCTTTATTTTGATAAAGGGAGACATCATTTCTTTCTATTTCTTTTCTTTTTATATACCGTATATTTTCCCTTTTTTCTTCCCCTCTTTTTTCTTATTTCTCTTTGTATTTTCTCCTTTTTTATATATATACTTTTCTCTGTTTGTATTATTTTATTTTTGTAATTTTAAGCTTAAATAAAAAAAAACATTTTTTAAAAAAAGGAAGATCTGGATCCACATTTTTATTCAATTACAAAGTTCATTGTCAGCTTTGATTCAGTCATTATTAATCAGCATCATTCTCTTGCTAGGGAGTATTGTGATGCTCAAAGTGGGAAGAAATATGGTACATTGTGAATTCCTTTGAGAAAAGGTGGGGTGTAGATTTATCACACTTTTGATACCTTAGACAGATTCTGTTTTCCCAATTATGGCACAGAGATACCTTTCAAGCCTTCAAATGTCAATATCTTGTACCAGGAAAGTATAATTTCTTTCAAATAGGACATTCATCACTATTCTAATAGCAATGAATGTTTAATATGTGCCTGTAAGTGACTACCATGTTAACTTTTCATAACCTTTTCTGGTTTATATTATTTTAATTTTTATTGCTTATCTATTTGAAAATTTAATTGGAGTCAAAGTTATTCTAATGTCTGCAGAAGATTTGTGTCTGGGGATTACAAGTTACCAATCAAAAGTTTGCTTACATATTTTATTAGTTTAGGGCTCTTTGAAACATATGAGAGATAGAGAGTCTTTTTCTAGATATAATGATTATCACTGTTTATGATTATCTTTAGTTTGGCTACTTATCTCCACACCTTCTTTTATGTGTTTTTGTCATTAATATAACTATTGGCTTTCTTTACAACATAAAAATTTGAAAGCTATAATTGGTACCTTCCCAGAAAATGAGATAGCTTCATGAGCTTTTAAAATTCAATTGTGATTTCTCACAAGTTATTTTCTTTCCTCCTTTCCTTTCCTTTCCTTTCCTTTCCTTTCCTTTCCTTTCCTTTCCTTTCCTTTCCTTTCCTTTCCTTTCCTTTCCTTCCTTCCTTCCTTCCTTCCTTCCTTCCTTCCTTCCTTCCTTCCTCTCACTCATTCTACATTTGCTCTTTTAATCCCTAGATTATGATCTGAGTTTGCTTAGATCCCATCAGAACAGAACAGAATAACAAAGTTGGAAGAAACCTTGGAGATCTTCTAGTCCAGGCATGTCAAACTTTATCGTCACGTGACATATCGCAATGTATCGCAACTTTTTCCCCATTGCCGGCAATGGGGTAGGCACAGTTTCGGCATGATGCATCCAGCCTATGGGCCAGCAGTTTGACATTCCTGTTCTAGTACATCCCCCTGCTCAAGCAGGAGACCCTATACCAGGGGTCAGCAACCCATGACTCCGGAGCTGCATGAGGCACTTTCATCCCTCTGTTGTGACTCCCTGTCCTCCATCACAAAGTTTGTGGGACTAAAAAAAAAGTTCAATTAATCAATTCCAATTAATCTCATAGAAAAAAAAGCAGTGGCAGTGGGACGCTCTGTGTGTGGGGGAAGCAGCAGCGGCGGTGGAGTGCTCCATTGGGGGGTGGGGGGAAGCAGTGGCAGTGAGGTGCTCCATGCGGGGGGGAAGCAGCAGTGGTGATGGAATGCTCTGTCGGGGGGTGGGGGGAAGCAGTGGCAGCGGGGCGTTCTGTGAGGAGCGGAAGCAGCAATGGCGGTGGAGCGCTCCATCGGGGTTGTGGGGGGGAAGCAATGGTGGGGGGGCGCTCCATGTGGGGGGGAAGCAGCAGGGTTTTGTGGCTCCCAGTGGTTTTTTTTCTGTGGGAAACAGGTCCTAATGGCTCTTTGAGTGTTTAAGGTTGCTGACCCCTGCCTTATACCATTCTAGACAAGTAGCTGTCCAGTCTCTTCTTAAAAAGGCAAGCCATTTCACTGGTTCTCACTGTTAGGAATTTCTGCTTAATTCCAGGTTGCTTTGACCAAAGTAGAATGTATACATAATTTAGCATTAATTAGAATTATTATTTGTATCCAAATTTATGGGATCTCTTTGATTCTCACTGGGTTTTTTTCCTTGAAGAAGATTTCCAAATTTTCCTCCGATAACACTTGTATCACTTGTGCTTGTGGTAGCTTACCTCTGCTGTGTTCTGAGGGATTCACTTATGTATATGGCATGCCTCTTCATCAGCCTGTTAAACTTAATCCCCACAAATTGATCAAAAGCTTTGTTTATTCTGCACCATAGTCTTTCTTCTTCTTCTTTTCAATTTTGACTGCATGGGGAGCCCAGAGGTGGTGTGTTGTGCTTGTTTTAGAAACCTGCACTAAACAAGTGTCAATCACACCCGCTGAGAGACAAGACTTTAGAAGGCATTTTTCAAATTTATGAAGATCGAAAGGGAAATAAATTCAATACAAATGCAAATAGATTGCCATTTGTCTCTTTACTAAAGATCACCATTTGTCACCTTATCACTTAAAGGATAAGATATAAATAAGGCTCTTAAAGGGATTATCCTGAAATAAAGAAATATAAATATTTTTATACGGAACTATTTAAAAATGATCTTTCAGGATAATCAAGGGCCTTATAAGCAATATGAAGAAAGTATGAAAGGTTGCATTATCAGGATTTAGATCTGCCTTGTAATAAGGTGACTCACTGATTACTTATGGCTCATTTTGAAGCTTCCTAGTAGCTGATTCCTATAACTGTAGAGAAGCTCTCTAGTATAATTGCTATTCACTTTTTGATAGATTGCTAATCATCTGATTAGCAGGCTACTAGTGAGCATGGACATCTGATAACAGCAGCAGGACAGCAAATAATAGTAGAAAGGTCATTGGAGGAAGGACCATGAACAACCAGTAATCATGAACAGGAGAATGGGTACATGTGAAAAAAGCTTCATCCCAGCTTCACTGCTTACAATCTCTGAGTTCTAAATACCCTAGTTGTCTCTGTATCTGTGTGTGAAGGAAAGTATTTGATGTAGTGCATGTTTGCATACTCGGATACTATTGAAATATGCATGCATGTGGGCTTTTACATTCATAGCTACAACTGGAAGCTAATCAGGCTATCAGGACTGAAAAAGTTGCCTAATTCTAATTAATAATCCTTAATTTCCTATATCCTGTCTGCCACAAGATAGGACCATTCATCTATGCAGTCATTTGTTCTTTCTTTAAAACATTTATATGGCCACCCATCTTTCAACCAACTCTGGGCAGTCCCAATCAAATATTAAAAGTCATACAAAATAATTTCAAAAAGAATAAAGCACAACTGGTTAAAACACAACAACAAGAAAACCCGGGCACCAATTCACTTCTCCCAACACTTGGGGGTAAACAGAATAACAGAGTGGGAAGGGACCTTGGAGATCTTCTACTCCAACTCCCTGCTTAAGCAAGAAACCCTATACCATTTCAGACAAATGATTATCCGATCTCTTCTTAAAAACTTCCTGTGTTGGAGCACAACTTCTGGAGGCAAGTCATTCCACTGATTAATTATTCTACTTGTCAGGAAATTTCTCCTTAGTTCTAGGCTGGTTCTCCTTAGTTCTGGGTTGGTACTCTCCTTGATTAGTTTCCATCCATTTCTTCTTGTTCTGTCTTCAGATGCTTTGGAGAATAGGTTGACCCTCTCTTCTTTGTGGCAGTTCTTTAGATATTGGAACACTGCTATCATGTCACCCCTCATCCTTCTTTTCATTGAACTAGACAATTAAACCCAAGTCTTTAAAGCCTTATGCCATACTAAAAGGTTGGGGGTCTCTAAATGTCAGAGGGCAAGGTATTCCATAGAGCAGCGACTGCCATAGAAAAGGCATGCTACCTACCTCCCATTAGATGACAGTGTTTTGGGGGAAGGGAACAGGAACATGTTCCCCTATTTGCAGGCAGTCCTGCAAATATCCTGGTCCTGTGACCTCTTCCCCTTAAGAACATGGTCCTTTATGCCATCAGGTGTTCTCTGAGTAGTTGCAGTTATTCAGTTCAAATTCACTCTTTTATTGAATGTAATCTGTGTTGTCTTGTGTCCACCGAAGTCATCCTTGTGAGCTTCAAGTGACATCAGAGCCTGAAGATAAATGTGGGTAATAAATAATTAAAAGTGGCATCTCTTTACCACTGTAGCACTTGGTAACTGTGAGAAATCATGTACTATATTATCAACATGCCATTGCTTGCTTGATGTATTGCTTTAAAGCATCTGCAAAGAGTCCTCCCCTCCCTGATGAATAGCTCATGCCATCTCAGTAGTAGCAGAAACAAATTAGAAAAATCAGATTCACATGAGTGTGAAACAGGAAAACAACTCCTATTTCAAGAAGGAGGGGTGGAAAGCCATAATTCAAAAACTGATGCTGTTGACACTGTTAAGGTGGCTAACCATTTGGATTAAGTTTTAAAAATCTCATAAACATTTCTTTGATGTAGAGATTCTTTATGTTGCCAAATGTTATTTTTGAAAAATGTGCAAAGCTGAATCCGAATTACCTGGTTGACAATCCAATTATATTCCACAGGAGAATTTCTATAGCACAAGTCATACCTTAGCCACAAGAGACTTTATCTTTGAATACAGCCCCAACATATCTCACTTTCAAATCTTTTTGACAAAAAATTGATTTTATTCTCTTCGAGTAAGTTCCCTTCTTTTATGTTGACATAAAAATACATTTTTACTTATGTTTCTCTTATGTTTGAGAGCAGTTTGGAAACCTCCTCTTACATCTTACTGAATCAAAAAATGAGTAAAGCACAGACTGCTTGGCATATTAACAAATGGGATGAATACAATTGGTAAAGTAGTAATAAATACTTGATTTGGAAAGGCCCTTATCAGTTCTGATCATCTGACAAAGATGGTCTCATAAAAAAATATCACTTGTAGTGTGAATATGGGTTTATTTTATTTGTTTGTTTGTTTGTTTGTTTGTTTGTTTGTTTGTCTGCTCATCTTATCCCAAGGTTACTCTGGATGGTTTATGTTGTGTCCTGAGCCTGCAAGATGCAGGCTCGGGACGTTGCAACAGTCCCGGGCATTTGCAGATGCTGCCCGGGACAAGACTGAGTGGCGCCAGCCTTGAGCGCATGCGCAAGGCGGGAAAAGCCCGCCTCATGATTGGTTGAACTTGCCCGGGGATCAGAGAGTATAAATAGAGGCCTGCGTGCCTCTGCTCTGGTTGTTCGTAGAGTGGAGCAAACAATAAAGATTTGTTGGAGATGATTCGTCTCAAGCGCCATTATTCCCAGGACTTAACACTGGCGACGAGGGTGGGATTCAGTCTCTACAGCTAAGAAAAGCTAGAAGACTCACCCAAAGAAGTCCGGGAAAGAAACGGCGTGGAAGTCAGCGTTTTCTTGCCAGTACGAAATCGCTGGAGGGTGCGTGCGACTGAAGAAGAAGAAACTTTACCATCGATCATGGCTAAAGTTGGGCGTTTAGAAGAATTCGACGTCTCTCACCCCGAGAGGTGGGAATCTTACGTGGCAAGAGTCGAGACGTATTTTCGCATCAACCAGATTCGAGAGGAAGGCTTAAAGGCTGCCACATTGTTGTGCGTTTGTGGGCAAAATGCCTTTGAGATCGCCGAGAGTTTAATCTCCCCAGACTCGCTGGAAACGGTATCGTACTCCAACCTCAAGAAAACCTTAAAGGAACACTTCCAGCCCAAGCAATCAGTCATGGCTTGGAGGCACACATTTCAACAGAGAGATCAGTGAGTCGGAGAATCAGCAAAAGACTACATTGCGGCCTTGAAAAGAGCAGCTAAACCGTGCGACTTCAAGGACTTAGAAGAAAGACTTCGCAATCGTTTTGTATGCGGGCTGAGAAACACAGAATTGCAGCAGAGACTGTTCGCCAGGGAAGATGTTTCCTTCCAAGATGCTCTGCGAGAGGTTTTGGCTGAAGAAGCTGCCGGCGGGGCGGTCAAGAACATGCGGCCCAAGAGAAACGCTCCTGAGACCACCACTATTCACAAGAAAGACATGCGCGAGGAGTCGGACGAAGATCCTGAAGAAGAGGTGGATAAGCTTTACCAAGCTGCTGGAAGAAAGTCCAAGGATCGTCAGGACAAGGGCCCAGCTGAGCTTTGTTGCCTTGGATGCGGTAGTCGCCACAAGCGAGCTGAATGCCGGTTCCGTTCTGCCATTTGCCGAGCATGCGGAAAGAAGGGCCACATCGCTGCGGTCTGCCTGGGTCGACAGAAGGTACAACCGAAGGAAGAATTGAATCTGAAAGGTACCAGGGTGCCCAGCCAAAACAGGGTGGGGTTCTGTGCAACACGCCGGAACATTTTAAGAATAGGCACACACAAACCCCTTAAAAAGAAACTAACACTTAAAGTGAAATTGCAGGGAA
>NW_015389487.1:166566-176418 GCF_001527695.2 Protobothrops mucrosquamatus | reverse complement strand
GATTACGCTGGGCCCTTTCAGGGTCAATTCTTCCTGGTTGTTGTTGATAGCCATTCCAAATGGCTGGAGGTCGTGCCTGTGTCTTCTACCACAGCCGCCAAGACTATCCAGGTGTTGAGGAACATTTTTGCTGCACACGGGTTGCCAGATGTTCTAGTGTCGGATAACGGTCCTCAATTTACTTCTACTGAGTTTCAGGCATTTCTCCGGACCAACATGATCCGCCATGCTGCTTCGGCCCCCTTCCATCCTTCCACCAATGGTCTGGCTGAACGGATGGTCTGCGTCACCAAGGACGCCTCAAGAAGCTGACTTATGGCAACTGGCATCACAGGTTGGCTGATTTTCTCTTGGCACATCGTACTACTCCGTGCACTGCCACGGGTAAGTGCCCGGCCGAACTCCGCTGGGGTCGTCGGCTCGTGACTAAATTGGACAGGCTGCATCCGGAATGTGTAGCTGCTCAGGTGTCTCAGCCACACCCACCACGGGTCCTTCGTGAAGGTGATACTGTCTGGGCCAGGAATTACGGGCCTGGCCACCTTTGGGTACAGGCTGTGGTCTGTAAAGTTTCGGGGCCTCTGTCTTACGAGGTGTCCCTGCCAGACGGCCGCGTGCTTCGCTGCCACATCGATCAATTATGTGTGAGGCGGGACGCGCCTATGGTTCCTTCTCAGTCTCCTCTGGGCGGGGAGGAATGGGAAATGCATTCTGGGATTCAAAATCAACAGCCTACGTTGGCTGTGGGAAGGGAATCGGGTACTCAACACCCAACTTCCACAGGTGCTTCTGATAGCAGTTCTTGGGAAGGGGAGTACATAGACACCCCCACACACACTCCAGCCTGGGAGTCCCACCAGTGGCAGACTAATTATCCACCCCTATCAAGCAATACTCCAGACACGGAGAACACCTGGGAGCATACTCACAACTCACAACATGCAAGAGAGCAGGCAACACAAAGGGGGAACACATCCCTTGCTGAAAGGGCTCAGAGGAGGATGTCCTCACGCATCAGGGCTAACAGGGAGGCATCCCTAGTCCCTAGCACTACAGAAACGAGCCAGGAATCCTACATTCCTTCAGGGAACACGGGAATGAACTTGCAGGGGTTAGATAACTCCATGGAGGGTAGGTCAACCAGGTTTAGCAACCAACAGGGCCCGGACTGCTCAATTACAGGCGATGGGCTGGAAAGCCAAGCTGAAGTCACTGGTCATTCACAGAGCACTTCACCTAGAGCAAGCGGCAATGGGAATAACAATACAAACTCTCCAGGTCTGAGAAGGTCGCTCAGGTCAAGAGGCCCTCCCAAATACCTAGCCGATTATGTAAGGTGAACAGGTACATANCAATCTTATTTCATCCAGGGGAAAGGGGTGTTGTGTCCTGAGCCTGCAAGATGCAGGCTCGGGACGTTGCAAGAGTCCCGGGCATTTGCAGATGCTGCCCGGGACCAGACTGAGCGGCGCCAGCCTTGAGCGCATGCGCAAGGTGGGAAAAGCCCGCCTCATGATTGGTTGAACTTGCCCGGGGATCAGAGAGTATAAATAGAGGCCTGCGTGCCTCTGCTCTGGTTGTTCGTAGAGTGGAGCAAACAATAAAGACTTGTTGAAGATGAATCGTCTCAAGCGCCATTATTCCCAGGACTTAACAGTTTACATATTAAAAAAGATAAAATTTTATAAATCCTATACACAATAGGAGCTAAGCCATAAAAAGATGAAAAACACAATCCTATCTAAAAGATAGGGAGGGAGTAGGATGCGCATGGAGGAGGTGGGATCTGTTGTTAGTCTCCGCATTTGAACCCCAAGCCAACTGGCGGAACCAGGTCTTTAAGCTCTTGTGGAAGGTGAGGAGGATTGGAGTTGACCTCACTCTTGGGGAGAGGCAGGTAAAGATGTTCCAAAGGGAACATCTACTGCAGAGACTTCTAAGCAAACAGAGGAGGAGATACCAAAAAAGACACAATCAGAGGAAGATGTCAGACCTGAACATCAGAGACAGATAAGCTCACCTAGAAGATTGAGATCCCGAAATAATTAAAATTATGGAGGAAATTGGAATATACTCAATAAATATAAATGGTCTCAATTCCCCATCAAAAAGGAGTAAAATATTTCATAGGCTACAGAAACTTAAAATGGACATAATTTGTCTACAAGAGACTCATATTAAGAGACAACACTCTAGAATTTTAGAACAGCCAAAACTAGGCAAACTTTATTTCTCTTCGGCATTACAAAAGAAAAGAGGGATAGTGATATATATTAAAAAAAAGTTGAATCCAAAACAAATTTATTCTGATGAGGAAGGAAGAATAGTAATTGTGGAGATTTCATGGAATCAAAAACAAATATTGTTGGTGGCAATATATGCCCCCAATGAGAAACAAGAGCAATTTTTTCAAAACTATATGACAAACTTGTGGACTTAAACTATCATAGTATTTGTATATTGGGAGACTTTAATGCAATTGTGGATGCAGTTCGAGACTACAAAAGCCATAAACAAGGGAAGAAAGGAAGTAATATTTTATCTAAATCTTGTTTAAAAATGAAAGATGAACTATGTTTGCAGGATATATGGCGAGAGATGAATCCAGGAAAGACATACCTTTTACTCTAACAGGCATAAATCTTGGTCAAGAATAGACATGATATGGATCTCCCATGACCTGAAGACTATGATACAGGAAGTTGAAATAGAATCAAATATTTGGGCAGACCATAACTCAATTAAAATGACATGGAAAGGATCTAAGAAAAGATTGAGATGGTCTCTGAATAAATCTATTTTGAAGGAAAAAGAATTTTTACAATTAGCAACAAAAGAAATGGATTTTTTTTAAAGATCAATAAAAAGGAAGATACTTCTATTCAAAATGTTTGGGACACAGCAAAAGCATACTTTAGAGCAGGGCTTTTCAACCTTTTCACCCATTGTACCACTTTTCAGATAAGGCAATATCCCTTCCTTCCTTTCCTTCCTCGTTCCTTCATCCTGTGCTATGCCGCCCAGACCCCAGCCTGGGTTTGGCAGGCAGTAACACATCATGGCCCTGCCTGTGCACGCAGAGGCAGAGGAGAGTGCACAGGCAGGGCGGGGATGTGGCCGGTTCACCTCCCATTTTCAGGCACCTACGTTAGAACCGGCTACTTCTCCCAATCATTTCCCCCCTACATTTTTCCCCTGAAGCGGAGAGTCGGAGAGCTGCGTCACTCTCACCGTTTGGGCCCTCTACTTTTACGCTCCGGGAGCAGCTTGCCTTTCAAACCTCCAATAATTAACAGAAGGGGAAACCCGCTGCAAAGGCGCATCTCCCGAAAAGAGAAAGGCGATCAGTCAGCCAAGAGCCCGGCTGTTTCAGACTTTAAGCCTGCGATACAGGCAACAGGGGGCCAAGCAAAGAAGGTGATCCAAGAAAAGGGGAAAAAAACCTGCCTTCCTTTCCAGCAAAAGTTACTTTTCCAAAACTGCCTTAAATGAAGAAGTGACTCCACCCCTCTCTAATAATTGACTTTCTCCTGGCTTCTCCAGCTTTCTCTAGCAGGAAGAGATCAGCCCCGCTTGCTTGTCTGATCCAAGGGGTGCACGAGCATCCCAAGACCCACTCCAGGCCCCCACTAAGCCACGATTCCCGGTTTGTAGAAGAGATGGGGGGGGGAAAGGGCGATCAGTCAGCCAAGAGCCCGGCTGTTTCAGACTTTGAGCCAGGGCTTTTCAACCTGGCAGGCAGGCAGGCCAGCCATGGTGGAAATGGGGAAGGGTTAAATGCTGCGAAACTGTGGGGAGGGGGAGAGAGTCAGGTGGGCGCATTTCTCCCTCCACACCCACGTTCTGTTGGCTTTGCCTAGCGCGCATCAGTAAGAAGAGGGAGGGGAAGGGCAATACAGATCCCGCTGACCTGCGTGCACCAGCAGAAGTCAATCCGGTTGCTGCACAATGAGTCCCTGGGGAGGGTGGGGCCTTGCTCTGCACCTGCGCTCTTCACGCGCCCTCTGCAGGGCATGTTCGGTAGGATTTGTGCAGGCTGCCGCCAAGCAGCATGTTTTCCACAAACAAGTGAGCTGGGAAGGAGCGGAGGAGGGGGGAGGAAGGCGACAGGGGGGGAGGAAGGCTATGCCGCGTACCACCAGCCAGGTAGTCGCGTACCACCAGTGGTACGCGTACCACCGGTTGAAAAGCCCTGCTTTAGAGGTTTAGCTATAACCTATGTTGCTAAAAAGAACAAAGAAAAGAGAATCACACAGTCCAAATTGAAAAAACAGCTTGGTTTATTGGAGCTGGAGTTACAAACTGATCCACAAAAGAAAAATTTGAAGATACAAATGGACTTAATAAAACATAAATTAAATCTACTTGAGACTGATACTATGGCACAACAGATTAAACGAGCCAAACAGAACTTTTTTTGAAAATGCTAATAAACCTGGTAGATGGCTTGCATGTAGACTGAAAAAAGTAAGAGAAAAAAGATCAATAAGTAAATTACTGGAAAAGGGTGAAATACACTGTCATAATGATGGTATCAAAAAAATTGTTAAGGCCTTTTATGAACTACTTTATAAGGCTGAGATGATTTCTGAAGAGGCAATTCAGGACTATTTAAAAAAAGCAAATCTTCCAAAAATATCAGAAAATATACGACAGAGGTTAAATGAGAAGATATCAATGATGGAGATCATAGAGGCAATTAAAAGACAAAAGAAAGATAAGACACCGGGGCTGGACAGACTACCTGCAGAATTTTATGTAGCTTTACAAGATACTGTGACTCCTTTTCTGAAGGACTTGTGTAATGAAACTTTTATACAGACAAAAGTTCCAAACTCATGGACTGAACCTAATATTACCTTGATAACTAAAGAAGATACAGATCCTACACAAATTAAAAACTACAGGCCAATATCGTTACTAAATGTGGATTATAAAATCTTTGCTGCAATTTTGGCAGAAAAAATGAAAAACTTTTTAATAGAATTTATTCACCCAGACCAAAATGGCTTTCTTCCTAAAAGACAGATAAAGAACAACTTAAGGATTATTTTAAATATTTTGGAGTATTATGAAAATCATCCAGGGAACCAGATGGCGCTCATATTTCTTGACGCACAAAAAGTGTTTGATAATTTAAATTGGCAATTTATATTTCAACAACTACAGGAAATGGACTTTGGTAAAAACTTTATTAAAGCAATCCAAGTGATCTACAAGAAACAATCAGCAAGGATACTTATAAATGGAGATTATACAGAGAGCTTTGATATTAAAAAAAAGGCATGAGGCAGGGATGTCCACTCTCATCCCTGCTATTTATTTTTACTCTGGAGGTATTGACTAGAAACATCAGGCAAGACATAGAAATTAAAGGTCTTGAGATTAAAGACCAGAAATATAAATTACAGGCTTTCACGGACGATCTGGTCTTTATCTTAGAGGAGCCTTTGGAAACAGCCCCTAAACTTTTGCAGAAAGTTGAGAAATTTGGAGAAGTGGCTGGATTGAAAATAAATAGGGAAAAAACTAAAGTGTTAAAAAAAATTAACTGATAAACAGAAAACTCAACTCACCAAAAAGACAAATCTTCAAATAGTTAAAAAAGTTAAATATTTAGGTATCTATCTTACGGTGAAATATTCACTACTAAAAGAAGATAACTATGAGAGACTAATAAAACAAATAAAAATCGACCTGGAAAAATGGGAAAATCTCCAACTATCATTGTTAGGAAGAATAGCAACTGTTAAAATGAACATTTTACCAAAGCTAATTTTTTTTTATTTCAAACAGTTCCTGTAAAGCTGGGTAAGAAAATTTTTGATGACTTAAACGCAATGATATTAAGATTTATATGGCAAAGAAAGAAAGCAAGAATTAAATGTAAACTTCTACAAGACTCGAAAGATAGAGGGGGTTTTGGACTTCCGGATTGGAGACTTTATTATCAAGCAGCTATTTTGCTTTGGCTTAAAGAATGGATTACTCTGAGAAATAAGCAAATTCTCTATTTAGAGGGATATGACCTTCAACTAGGCTGGCATGCCTTTTTATGGTACGAGAAAGCTAAAATACATAAGTACTTTCAAAACCATGCTATAAGAAATGTTTTACTTTCTGAATGGGAGAAAGTTAGACACAAAATGTATATGAAAATTCCTGACTTCCGGTTCCGGTACACGGCGATGCCGGTCGTGTCTCGGGACTTGTCTCCAGTCTGGCTGGGTTTCCTGCGTCGGTAGACCCCCCTAGGGGGTCGAAAGTTGCCCTGGAGGGGCAACCACCAAGAAGGAGGCTTGCTGGTGACTGCGGGAGAGTGGCAGCTTCTCCCGCGGCTCCAGCTATTTCCCTAGGGCTGACAGAGCAACGATCATCCTGCAAGATGGCCGATTATCCTGCTGCACCAGCCAAAGTCACAATTACAACTAAGCAACATTAGACACACCACGGAGGATCTGGGTGAGACCCTTTTAGCCCCTCTCTTTCCCCTGCTTGGTTCTGTTTGCCTGTGAGAACTTGGATGGAATTATTTCCGTTTGGAAGAAGCAGCTTCTGTGTGTGTGGGAAGAGAGGCGTTGAGAACAAATTTTTTTTAAAGTCTATACTCTATTTTCAGTCATTTTGGGATACAGAAAAAAAAACACTTTTTCGAATTGTATTAGTAGCTATATTGGAAGATTATTTATTTCTCCACTTTTTCCTTTAAAAGAGAGAAAAAAGGGAAAAAATGGTGTCTGGAAAAGATTTTTTATTTACTGAGGACATCTAGTGGTAAAAAGTCAATGTTGCAACTATTCTTTGGATAGAAACCTAACCTTCAGAATATTTCTGGAAAAGATAGGCTGGTGCAGCTGTGGGAACTGAGGGGGTGGACACTGTTTAATTACAGCCCTCTCTGAAAGTAATAATAATAATAATAATAATAATAATAATAATAATAATAATAATAATAATAATAATAATAATAATAATAATAATAATAATAATAATAATAATAATAAAGAAAGGACTCTCTTTGATTACTTTTAAAATGGAGAAACCCTACTCTTACTTAAATTGCAAGCTTATACTGGAAAAGATTTATGAGGTTTCTGAAGAAATATGTGCTATAAGGAAAGGGATAACTACAGAACGAAGAATCAACTTTACCTAAAATTTTCAAACTGACTTTCAGACTACAACTGTTTATTCTACCAACCAAAACATAACAGAAGAGGAACTAAGGGAGATTAAAGAGGACTTTGTTACAATGAAAGAGATTACCACAGAACTAAGAACCAGAGATTCTTTTCTAAATCGTGACTTTCAGACTACACCTGACTATTCTACAAACCAAAATACACTAAAAGATGACTTTACTGAGGATACAGAGGAACTATTTCACCCTACAAGCATCTTACCTATATGTTTGAGGATCAGAAAAAGCAAAGACTGAGATTTGAACCTTTAAAACAGCGAGGCTTTAAGAACAAGAGAAATGGAGGCCCAATGCAGAGGATAAGAAGCTTATTACTGCCGCAAGTGGCTTCACAAGCAACAAAGAGAGACCTATCGGATGAAAGGGAAGCATTGTTGTGGAAACCTGTTTGGCAGGAAAAAAAGCCTAGAATAAGACTGAAAAGAGAAATCTAAAATTATATATATTGGATATAAGGCATTTTAGAACTATGGATTGATTTAAGGATTAAGTTCTTGAGTAGAAATAAGAAAAATGGGTGATTGTTAGAATATATATATTAAATAAAGTAAGAATGCATATTTTGGATTAATAGGTTTATTTGCATGATAATTATTATATAATGGAATGAAGAAAAATGAAGAGATGTTCGGGATTTGAACTAATAATTAATTGAATGTGGTTCTAGTAAGATGATGTGTTTTGTTTGATAATATGGATATTATTAGGTTTGACAATTAATTGGATGAAATTAGAATCTTGTTTAAGGGACTCAAATGATTTAAGGTTGATATTATTTTGTTTAGCTAGAAATTGATTGTTTGATGGATTAAATATGTATAGGATAGATTAATATTTTATTTTAACTAGGAGATATTAGTGGAAGAAGGAATAAATAAGATTTATGATGAAGTCAAAGAATTGGGATACATTTGGAAGGGATACCTTAACTGATAATGTGTGTATTTACAGTTAAATTTGATTATGGTTTTGTAATTGCATAAAGCTCTAAAACAGGTCTAGGATTAATAGAAATTTAAGTTAGAAATAGACTATTTTAAATATGTAAGCTACTTGAGGGAAACAGAGAGGGAATATTTGATGTACTGATTGAGTTACTTATATATGTTTTGTTTTTGAATTTTTGATTGTCCCAACACCATGGTGTGTCTCGAGCACTTTGTATTAAGAACTAAAAAACCAATAAAATTTGTTTTAAAAAAAAAATGTATACGAAAATTCCTGAGTGGCTTTCAACGATGGAAGCATTGCTTATCCGAATTTGATTAATTATGATAAACTTGTTAGTTATAAAGATATTTTGGACAAGGACGGAAAACTCAAAGACTGGCAAGCCCTTCAAGAACAAGGTATTGACTTAACATGGTGGTCCTATTTGCAAATTCAAACAAGATATGAAAAAGACATAAAAATAATGGGATTTTACAAAGAGCTGACTCCACTTGATAAAATACTTTTAAAAACAGATGAACATTTGATTAAGAAGCTTTATAAATACTTATTAAATTGGAAGATGGAAGAAGAACAAGTAAAAGAGACAATNGTTATGCTATCAATTATATTATTTAAAGGAATATTAGTGTTTTACCAAATGTCAGTATGCAACTATACCGATTTATTCTTATAAATGTCTAGTATTATATAAACAATAATACTTAATATGAAGACCCGGATGACAGCTTGTTTGCTGAATTACGTATTTACTGTAGTTATCCATACCCTGTCCCTTTTATCCCGATTTTCCTGTACCCGCACCGACCCCACCTTTTCCCTACCCATATAAAATCTAATAAAATATATGTTTTTTAAAAAAGATGTTCCAAAGGGCAGGAGTAATGGAAGAGAAGGCTCTTTCCCTGGACCCCCCCTGCTGGAGTACTCTGGCTGATGGGGCCCACAGCATGTCAGCATGAGTGGGGCAGGCCAATCTCAGTGGATGAGATGGTCCCACAAGTAGTTTGGACCCATGCCATGAAGAGCTTTAAAGATGATCACCAAAACTTTGAATTGCACCTGGAAGCAAACTGGCAGTGGTATTACATGGGCTACTCTTGGGCCCCCTGAAATGGCCTGCACTGCCTCACTTTGCGCTAGATGTACTGTAGTTTCTTTTTTTTTTTTCAATAAATTTTTTTATTATTTTCATCATAAAAAAAAACATCACAAATATAACACAATATAATATAAAACCCACATCCCCCACCCACCCACCCCCCCGAGACTTCCCAAACCTAATCCCAGGATAATATTCAAATATAAGTAAACAATTAATAATATCTCTAACTCCACAAGGTATATAAATTTTACATGAATAAGTGGAATATATATATAAAAAAGAGAAAAAAAAACCAGTCAATTAAAAACCTAAATTATATTCCACTATTCTATGCTTCTTTTGAATATAAACAATCCATCTTCTCCATATAGATAAAAATTGTTCATTTGAGTGATTCTTCAGATAAGCTGAAATCTTTGCCATTTCAGCAAGGTGCGAAACTTTCAATCTCCAGTCTTCCATTGTAGGTAAAATTTTACTCTTCCAGTTTTGAGCTATCAACAAACGGGCAGCAGTTAAACAGTACAACATCAAATTAGTTTCTTTTACGTCCAAATTTTGTGTAATACCTAGGAGAAACAGGTGAGGCAAAAAA
>NW_015389487.1:159773-162595 GCF_001527695.2 Protobothrops mucrosquamatus | reverse complement strand
GGACATCCTTCTATGAGCCATTTCAGCAAAGGATGTGTTTCCCCTCTGTTTTGCCTGCTCTCTTACATGTTGTGAGTTGTGAGTATGCTCCCAGGTATTCTCCGTGTCTGGAGTATTGTTTGTGAGGTGTGGATAGTAAGTATACCTCTGGTGGGACTCCCAGGCTGGAGTGTGTGTGGGGGTGTCCGCGTGCCCCCGTCCCCATGAATTGCTACCTGAATCTCCTGTGGAACTTGGATGTTGAGAGCCCGTGTCGTTCCCCACAACCATTGTTGGCAGCAGATTCTGATTCTCAGAATGCATTCCCCATTTCTCCTCCCCCCCTAGAGGAGACTGAGGAGGAACCCCAAGTGAGTCCCGCCTCACATGTAATTGATCAATGTGGCGGCGAAGAACACGACCATCGTCCAGGGACACCTCGTAGGACAGAGGCCCCGAGACCTTGCAGACCACAGCCGGGACCCAGAGGTGTCCAGGCCCGTAGTTCCTGGCCCGGACAGGATCGCCTTCACGCAGGACCCGTGGTGGGTGTGGCTGAGACACCTGTGAAGCTACACGCTCCGGATGCAGCCTGTCCAATTTAGTCATGAGCCGACGACCCCAACGGAGTTCGGCCGGGCACTTACCCGTGGCAGTGCACGGAGTAGTACGATGTGCTAGAAGAAAGTCAGCCAACCTGTGATGCCAATTGCCATAAGTCAGCTTCTTGAGGGCGTCCTTGGTGACACGGACCATCCGTTCAGCCAGACCATTGGTGGAAGGATGGAAAGGAGCCGAAGCAGCGTGGCGGATCATGTTGGCCTGTAGGAATCTGTTCTGTCCCCCGTCCGACCCACACACCCAAACCAGTCAGCCGAGGCCTGAAAAACTGCTCGGCACAGCCAAAGACCAATGAATTCTTGGCAGCAACTTCGTAGCTGCCTGCCAAGCCTTTACTGATAATACACAGCAAACAGAGATAAATCCAAGATAACTTGCCAGAGTGCGTGCAACAGAATACCCAGCAAAAATTGTCCGTCTCAAAAGTTTCACACGCCACACCCCTTGCTTATATAGCCAGTTGGGTGTGGCCCGGTGACTCAGCTGAATTATCTGGCATGGCATGTCCGCTGCTGCCCACGCTTGTCCTTCCGACGTTGGCGTGGATCCAGCCAAGACGTATCCTCGTCGGAGTCCGATACACCTGGCTCCTGGCTGATCCCAGAAGCACCTGGCTCCTGGCCAATCCCAGAAGCACCGGGCTCCTGGCCAATCCCAGAAGCACCGGGCTCCTGGCCAATCCCAGAAACACCGGGCTCCTGGCCAATCCCAGAAACACCGGGCTCCTGGCCAAACTCCTCGCTGTCGGAAGGCACCGAAGGCCGCACCAGAGGGGAAGGGCCTGGAGAGGGAGTCCTGGCCATCTCCTCTCCTTCATGTTCAGAGCCTTCCTCCTCTGATGAGAGGGACCCACCAGACGGAGCCACAACACTATCCCCCACCGCAGGGCCCTTTCCCCGGGTCTGACGGTCGGGATGCGGTCGGGACGGAAACCGGTCGTGAAAGGCCCGTACCAGGTCAGGGGCCTGAACGGAAGACGCGTCCACCCAGCTGNTCTTTTTTAAGGCATGTGCAGCAAACAAATCTCCAAGCTTAGAATTCAATAATAATTTTCGATCTTTAGCCACAATATGAGTCTCTTGTAAACATGTAATATCATTATTGAAATGTCTTAGATAATGAAAAATCTTACGTCTTTTGTGGGGAGCATTAAGTCCACCAACATTCCAAGATATAAGCTTACACATTGGGATACTTCAATCCACTGACAATACTTGCTGCATAGGACTTAGTTTCTTGAATGCTCTTTAAGGGTAACCTCATTTGCCTGTTCTTTGAATAAGGGGGACTACAACTGCCCCAAATGCCATGTTTTGGGCCAAACTCTACTTTTTAGCTCGGTTTCAAGCTGATAACATCATAAATAATGTGTTAAATCTGAACTTACATGAACTGCATGCATGTCAATGTATTGATGGGCATAGCAGAAATCTGAGAGAGGAAGAAAGGCTCTGGGAAGAACCACAGGTTAAAATAAAAGCAACTACTGCTGCCTAAATGACATTACTCCATCCCTTTCATCAGAGAAATTGTAATTATTTTCATTCAGATAACTATCATTTGTTGTTCGATCTAATTCGAATTTGAATTGAAAACCCTACAAAATGTTTAATATTTATTTTATTTTGAAATAAACATATATTGCTGATGTAAATTGAGTGGCATAATTGTTAAGTCCGGAGAATAATGGCGCTTGAGACAAAGCATTTCTAACAAGTCTTTATTCTCTGCTTCCAATCTACGAACAACCCGAGCAGAGGCATGCAGGCCTCTATTTATACCTTCTGATCCCCGGACAAATCCAACCAATCATAAGGCAGCCTTTTCCCGCCTTGCGCATGCGCACAAGGCCGGCGCCACTCAGTCTGGTCCCGGGCAGCTTTTGCAACTGCCTGGGACTCTTGCAACGTCCCGAGCCTGCTTTTGCAGGCTCAGGACACAACACCCCTCCCCCCTAGATGAAATAATACGGCGCCCACATGGACGCCATCATAGTGATGGTTATATAATTAACTGTTGAGTTAAGTCACACAGTGTGTGTAAGGTGTGGGACTGTTCCGTCGTACAGAGACCCCGTAGCCCCACATCATTTACGTAGAGTCAACCAGCCAGAACCTCTAGTTCAGTTATTGCAATTAACATGCTCACCTTACGTAATCTGCAAGGTATTTGGGAGGGCCTTTGACCCTGAGCGACCTTCTCGGACCTGGGGAACTTGTAGT
>NW_015389487.1:154981-157674 GCF_001527695.2 Protobothrops mucrosquamatus | reverse complement strand
GAGAGGGACCCACCAGACGGAGCCACAACACTATCCCCCACCGCAGGGCCCTTTCCCCGGGTCTGACGGTCGGGATGCGGTCGGGACGGAAACCGGTCGTGAAAGGCCCGTACCAGGTCAGGGGCCTGAACGGAAGACGCGTCCACCCAGCTGAAATCGTCGGGCCCGTACCCCTTCCAGGCGATGAGGTATTGGAAGCACCCCTTCAGCCAACGGGAGTCCTGAATACTGTCCACCTTGTACGTCGAGGCGTCGTCCTCGTCGGCTGCGACCGGAGGGGCAGGCATTGTCAGGCATCGGAGATGGCTCGCAGGGGCCTCAGGGACCAGGAGGGACCGATGAAACACGGGGTGGAGTCGCATGGAGCGTGGTAGAGCCAACCGTAGGCCACCGGGTTGATGACCGCCTCGACTGGGAAGGGATCGATAAAGCGGTGGTCCAATTTCCTCACTGGCCAGTTCGAGGGGAGGTGTTTTGTGGACAGCCACACCCGATCTCCGACTTCCAGCGGTGGCGTGGCCCGTCGGGAGCGGTCGGCGACCCGCTTATAGTCCTCCTTCACCCGAATCAGCTGCCGTCGCACCAGTTGCTGTACCGCCTGCAGCTCCGAGAGGAAGTCCTGGGTCTCGGGAACAGGGGAATCTGGGATCGCCAACGGGAACAAACGGGGATGGTAATCGACATTGGCGTGGAACGGGGTCATCTGGGTGGAGGTGTGTTGGGAGTTGTTGAATGCGAACTCCGCCAGGGGAAGGTACTCGGCCCAGTTGTTCTGCTGCTGGTTGACGAAGCAGCGGAGGTACTGCTCCAGGATGCCGATGACCTTCTCCATGCCCCCGTCAGTCTCCGGATGGTGCGCCAACGAGAGACACACCTGCACCTCCAGCGCGGCCATCAGGCTTTTCCAAAACTGGGCCGTGAACTGGGCCCCACGGTCCGACACTACCCTGTCCGGCAGGCCATGGAGGCGAAAGATGTGCTGCAGGAACAGACGGGCCGTGGTGCGGGCGGATGGCAGTCCGCGGCACGGGATGAAATGGGCCATCTTTGTGAGCATGTCCACCACCACGAGGACGGTTGTGAACGTGGCGGACAGTGGGAGATCCGTCAGGAAATCCATGGAGATGGCACCCCACAGTCTCTCCGGTGTCGGCAGCGGTTGGAGGAGTCCAGGAGGTGGGCCGGACGTGGCTTTGGCCTGTCGGCACGTCACACAGGACGTCACGTAAATGTGCACATCATGCCGTACCCTAGGCCACCAAAAAGTCCGCGTCACCAGGTTCAAGGTCTTGAAGAACCCGAAGTGCCCCTCCGCGGGATTGTCATGGCACTGGCTCAGGACGAGGGCTCGGAGCGGGCTTGTAGGCACGTACAATTGGCCCCAGTGCTTCAGCAAGCTGTCCTCCAAGGTCCATGGGGACGCTAGGCCAACTTCCGCTCTCCGCTGCTGCGACCAGTCATCACGGTGCTGCGCTTCCCGCACCTGAGCCCGCAGGTCCGATACACCTGGCTCCTGGCTGATCCCAGAAGCACCTGGCTCCTGGCCAATCCCAGAAGCACCGGGCTCCTGGCCAATCCCAGAAGCACCGGGCTCCTGGCCAATCCCAGAAACACCAGGCTCCTGGCCAATCCCAGAAACACCGGGCTCCTGGCCAAACTCCTCGCTGTCGGAAGGCACTGAAGGCCACACCAGAGGGGAAGGACCTGGAGAGGGAGGCCTGGCCATCTCCTCTCCTTCATGTTCAGAGCCTTCCTCCTCTGATGAGAGGGACCCACCGGACGGAGCCACAACAGAATCCCTGAAACTCAGTAGAAGTAAATTGAGGACCGTTATCTGACACCAGAACATCTGGCAGCCCGTGTGCAGCAAAAATGTTTCTCAACACTTGAATAGTCTTGGCAGCTGTGGTAGAAGACACAGGCACGACCTCCAACCACTTGGAATGGCTATCAACAACAACCAGGAAGAATTGTCCCTGAAAGGGCCCAGTGTAATCTACATGTATTCTAGACCATGGAGTGTGTGTTTCCTCCCACCTGTGCACAGGGGCCTGGGGCATTTCAGGCCTGGACTGCTGGCATGCATGACAGCCATGTACCTGGGCCTCGATGGCCCGATCAATGCCAGGCCACTACAGATGGCTGCATGCAAGTGCCTTCATCCTGATGATTCCCGGGTGGCCTTCATGTAATGAAATCAAGATTCTAGCCCTCAAGGAGGCCGGAATCACAACTCTCGATCCCCAGAGGAGGCAGCCATTGAAAGTGGACAACTCGTGCCTCTTGACCCAAAAACGTTGGAAATCCTCCGCAGGGCACCTATCAGGCCAACCTGACAGGACCCATGACAGCACGCGTTTGAGCGTGTGGTCAGTGGCAGTTTCAGCAGCCACATCCCTAGCATTGAGGGGACACTCAGGCAACTCCTGAAAGGACAATATGTGTACAGCAGGAGCGGGATCCGGCTCCACAGTAGGCAATGGCAGCTACTCAGTGCATCTGCATGACCCATTTCCTTGCCAGGCTTGTGGACCAGTGAATAGTCATAAGCTGACAGGAAGATGGACCAACGCAGCATACGAGGGGACAGGATGTGAGGTGTTTGTTTGGATGTAGTGAATAACCCCAGCAAAGGCTTGTGGTCAGTAAAGACCGTAAAGTGGCGGCCATAGAGAAAGTCATGGAACTTTTTA
>NW_015389487.1:123273-154533 GCF_001527695.2 Protobothrops mucrosquamatus | reverse complement strand
CAGGAGCGACATTCACCCCAAACTGTAACCTCTTCACCCTGAAAGCTCCCCGGTGGGTGACAATAGTTTGGGCCTCAGCTGCTGCATCATCAACAGGCAGCTGTTGATATGCTTGAGCCAGATCAAGCTTAGCAAAAAAATTTCCCTCCTTGAGAGAAGCCAGAATGTGGCTCACTACAGGCACAGGATAAGCATGTTGATGTAGGGCCTTGTTTAGTGTGCACTTGTAGTCAGCACAAATCCGGATGTCCCCGTTTGCCTTTAAAGGCGTTACAATGGGGGTTTCCCACGGGCTGGAATCTACAGGCTGAAGAATGCCTTGCTGGAGCAACTTGTCCAGTTCAGCGTCAATCTTACTCTTAAGAGTAAATGGTACTCTCCTAGGTTTAACCCTGATGGGCTGTACCGTTGGATCTAGCTTAAGTGAAACAGGAGGTCCTGTGTAGGACCCTAGTTCAGAACTGAACACATCTGCAAACTCCTTGCATACATTTGCAAGGGTCTCTGTTTGAATTTATGTAGCCCTGTTACTTGTATTCCCAAGGCCTCAAACCAATCGAGTCCAATGAGACTCGTTCGCTCACCCCCCACAACCAACACGTCTAGGGGGCCTGCAAAATTCTTGTACTGTACCTTAAGGGTGGCCTCCCCCTTAACGCACACTTGAGAATTTTGAAAATCCATAAGGATTATATTAGAGGGCCTTAACGAAACTCGCTGACCACTGCTGCTGCAGATTTTGTGAAATGTATTGAGGGAAATTATGGATAGGGCAGACCCCGTGTCAAGTTCCATCGACAATGGAACTCCCTGCAATTTCACTTTAAGAGATAGTTTCTTTTTAAGGGGTTTGTGTGTGCCTATTCTTAAAATGTTCCGGCGTTTTGCACAGAACCCCACCCTGTTTTGACTGGGCACCCTGGTACCTTTCAGATTCAATTCTTCCTTCGGTTGTACCTTCTGTCGACCCAGGCAGACTGCAGCGATGTGGCCTTTCTTTCCGCACGCTCGGCAAATGGCGGAACGGAACCGACATTCCGCTCGCTTGTGGCGTCCACCGCATCCGAGGCAATGAAGCTCAGCTGGGCCCTTGTCCTGACGATCTTTGGACCTCCTCCCAGCTGCTTGGTAAAGCTTGTCCACCTCTTCTTCAGGATCTTCGTCCGAATCCTCACGCACGTTTTCCTTGTGAATAGTGGCGGTCTCTGGAGCGCTTCGCTTAGGCTGCATGTTCTTGACCACCCCACCTGCAGCTTCTTCAGCCAAAACCTCTCACAGAGCATCTTGGAAAGAGACCTCTTCCCTGGCGAACAGCCTCTGTTGTAAGTCGGTGTTCCTCAGTCCGCACACAAAACGATCACGCAGTCTTTCCTCTAAGTCCCTGAAATCGCACGGTTTAGCTGCTCTTCTCAAGGCCGCAACGTAATCTTTTGCTGATTCCCCAGCTTGCTGATCTCTCTGTTGAAATGTGTGCCTCCAAGCCATGACAGATTGCTTGGGCTGGAAATGTTCCTTTAAAACTTTCTTCAGATCGGCGTATGATACCGTTTCCAGCGAGTCCGGGGCGATTAGGCTCTCGGCGATCTCAAAGGCGTCTTGCCCACAAACGCACAACAACGTGGCAGCCTTTAAGCCTTCCTCCCTTATCTGGTTTATGCGGAAATACGTCTCAACTCTTGCAACATAAGATTCCCACCTCTCAGGGTGAGAGACGTCGAATTCCGCTAAACGCCCAACTTTCGCCATGATCGAGGATCAGGGTCTTCTTCTTCAGCCGCACGCACCCTCCAGTGATTTCGTACTGGCAGGATAACACTGACTTCCACGCCGTTTTCTCTTCCGGACTTCTTTGGGTGAGTCTTCAAGCTTTCCTAGCTGTATAGACTGTATCCCACCTTTGTCGCCAGTGTTAAGTCCGGAGAATAATGGTGCTTGAGACAAAGCATTTCTAACAAGTCTTTATTCTCTGCTTCCAATCTACGAACAACCCGAGCAGAGGCACGCAGGCCTCTATTTATACCTTCTGATCCCCAGGCAAATCCAACCAATCATAAGGCGGCCTTTTCCCGCCTTGCGCATGCGCACAAGGCCGGCGCCACTCAGTCTGGTCCCGGGCAGCTTTTGCAACTGCCCAGGACTCTTGCAACGTCCCGAGCCTGCTTTTGCAGGCTCAGGACACAACAATAATATTTTGATCAACGTCACTCCAGTATTACTCTTGCCCCCATGAGGCTGTTCACATAATATTTTGCATGACATATGCCAAGAAATCAAGAGTTGTTGAGTGATGATGAAATAAAATAAATTACCAGATTAATTTTGTGCAGATGCCTGCCTACCTTTGCTTTCAGTTACGGTTTGGATGGACCCAAATGCCCAAACCAGAAAAATGACGGATTTTGTATGCTTTAGGTAGGCTAGTAGCTTGACAAAGTCAGAAAAGACTTGATCTTTGATTTCTTCACCAAATTATGATTGCGGGACTGGAGCTTACAACACATGAAGAATGGCTACAGGAATTTGGTATGTCTGGTTTAATGGAAAAAAAGGACTAGGAGAGACATGATAGCTGTTAAGTCCGGAGAATAATGGCGCTTGAAGCAATGCATTTCTAACATGTCTTTATTCTCTGACTACAGTCAACGAACACCCCGAGCAGAGGCACACAGGCCTCTATTTATACCCTCTGATCCCCGGGCAATTTCAACCAATCACAGGCAGTCTTTTCCTGCCCTTGCGCATGCGCGCAAGGCCGGCGCCGCTCAGTCTGGTCCCGGGCAGCTTTTGCAAATGCCCGGGACTCTTGCATCGTCCTGAGCCTGCTTTTGCAGGCTCAGGACACAACAATAGCAGTATTCCAATTTCTAAGGAACTGCCAGAAAGAAGAGAGGGTGTCAACCTATTCTCCAAAGCACCTGAAGGCAGAACAAGAAGCAATGGATGGAAACTAATCAAGGAGAGAATCAATCTAGAACTAAGGAGAAATTTCCTGACAATTAGAACAATTAATCAGGGGAACAACTTGCCTCCAGATGTTGTGGTGCTCCAACACTGGTGATTTTTAAGAACAGATTGGACAACTATTTGTCTGAAATGGTATAGGGTTTCCTTCATGACCAGCGAGTTGGACAAGAAGACCTCCAAGATCCCTTCCAACTCTGTTATTCTGCAAAAGCATTTCTAGATTCTCTCAATTATTATATTAAAACCTCAGTGATCAGGTGAATTTGGAATATTTTGGGAGTGGGAACAGTGCAAAAGGCATGAGTAGACCAGCTAATGAAATTAGTCTTACCTTTGCATAAGATTCAGTTCAGAAGTATTATCTCAGTAGGAGGTTAATATATGTATTTGAAGTGAGAGCATTTGTATGCTGGCTGGCAACTTCAGCTTTCACTTCCCCCCCCCACCCCGTGACTTTTGCATCTACTGTTCCAAAGAACTAACATCTCTCACCTTGCTTGCTCTCACTTTTTTTTCTTCCTTTTCCATACCAGAGCAGTTGCTCTGCTATTCATTTTCAGCACCCAGGGAAGCTGTTTTCTTCCTTGAAGGACAAAAATGCCACATGTGGTACTCAAGAGAATGAAAAGCCTTCCAAGGTTTCAGTGTTTTTCTGATCTTCCACTTCCACTTCATGCTTTGTCTCTAAATGGCAACGCTTTGAAAAATTGGGACCACATCCAAAGCATTAAACAGTTGTAATGCAAGGTAACCTGGCAGACAGAGTAAACCAGGGAAAGCTTTGTACGGCAGACTCTCTTGAGATTTTAACTATCAGTCAAAAATAATAGTGAAAAAAAGAAAAAAAAGAGGTATGGAGGAAGAGGAGGATCTCAAAGAGCCAAGACTTAGTATGAAGTGAAGATCAGGAGTGCTTTTTTATACAAATGACCTTAGCTTTTTAGCTACCAAATACAACAACACAACAAGAGGGTGCATTTTATTATAAAAATAATATTCTGTAGCTAGGATGAGTGCTTTAAGTAAAGAAATGTGTTTATCTCTGTTTACTGATTTTGATCCAGGTTCTCATTCATACTCCATTAGCACACAGCAATCATGTACTAAAACATGAGCAGAACATTGCAAGTATTTGCTGTACACCTCCTATTAAAAGGATAATAAGGTAGCAAGTGATGTGAAAGCCCTCTTCCTGACAACCTGAAAGCTTGCTTGCTGCCACTCAGAATAGCTATACTTAAGCTACAGAGACAAAAATCCTGCCCTGGTTTAACTCTAAGATAGCTTTCTCTTCCAGGAGAGTTTATATTATATATATCTTGAGTTTGGTGCACCCTGTCGGCCCAAATATGGGAGAAAGGAATCTTTTGCCTGTATCAGCTCAAACTAGAGCCATCCACAGGCAGCAGTCGCAACTGCGACATCATATATATGTTTTCAAAATTTGGATTGCTAACAAGGAATTAAGGGAGAACTGGAATAGCCATTTCAAACTTTTTAGTTCTTTTCAACCAGACATACCCTTCTGAGATTCAAACCTGGGCTGTCTGCATGTTAAGCAGAGGTATTAACCTCTAGGCCACAGGCTCTTTCTCACTTTGTCAGCTATGAGACAGGGGAGAAGAATCATCTTGAGTTTGGTGCACCCTGTCGGCCCAAATATGGGAGCATTTACTCCTAGAAGCACGAAGCTGAAGACACCAGCTGGGGACTTCGTCAAAACGTCACCAAGACACTTCCAATTTTACGCGGGAGAAAACCCGAATAACCAAAGACACACACACACACACACATATATATATATGGCTAGTAATAGAACTAAAAATCCGACTCTTGGGTATATCCATATTGTATCAAAATAACCAAGATCACCAAGAGGAATGTAAAATACTTTAAAAGCAATTAAAAAATTTAAAAGCAATTAAAACATTGTTAAAATTACAGGCAACCAAGCTTTCGTCGGGCTCTCTCCCGACATCATCAGGGTTGATAAGGCGGTTTCCTGGGAGGGTTTATATGCCGCTTCCAAACACCTGCATCCGGCTGCGCGACCGCATGACCGGGCCCGGTACGTGCGCTCTTGCGCTGCGAGTGCCTTTCTTTTTCTCGCATGTAAATCCTTTACCTTCTTTTCCTGTTTATCATTATGCGGCCCTTGGGTGTCTCTATCAGGGACCACCTGGGGTTCTTTCCTACATCTCTCATCCACCTCACCTTCCACATTCTTTCCCTCAGGCTCATCCATCTCCCGGGGTCTAGTCCAACCGCAGTCAACCTTTCCCCCCCTTTTTCTTACGTCCGTATCTAATGGATCGCTTCTCTCTGTACCATCCTCCTGATCGCCCCACCCCTCCATCCTTCCGCTGCCATCGCCCTTCGTACGGGGTCGCCCTCCTACATCTCGGGGCTCCCTTTTTGCATACGATCTCGTTAAGGGGTGATGGCTGGGCTGCCGTCCCTGCCGGTTAGGCATCCCCCATTCGCATCCATTCATCCCCCATTCACATCCGTTCATCGCCCTCTTCAAACCTTCACCCCCATTCAACTCCCCTTTGCTCCACAAGTCCAACGCTACATCCTCTACTAACATCCCACCTACTTCATCCTTAACCCCCCTCCTACCCTCGTAATCACTACCATATCCATTGACTCCAAGGGCGCTTCCATCCGTACTGCTATCACCCCCTCTGTCAAGCCCACGAAGCCTCTGGAGATCTTTGGTGGGTATTCGGCCAGTTTCTCCTTTACTGGGCTTCTCCATCAAGCCCTGATCAGTTCCTTCCTCCCCCCCCTCCGATCACGGCACTTCGTGCGTCTCTCACCCCCTCCCCTCGCAACCTATTCCACACCCTCTCTCCAATATTACGGTGCATACCCACCCCACCCCCATTTGCACTTGAACCCCTTTCATCGGGCCGATCTTCCTGTTGTAATAATTCTTCACCTATCCCTCCATAAATTCTACATCCTCCCACATAGACACTTCCATGTTCCACCACTCCTTTTGCACTCGCACCAAGGAGCTCCTAGAAGCACGAAGCTGAAAACACCAGCCTGAAGATGACGAATGGGACTTCGTCGAAACATCGCAAAGACACTTCCAATTTTACGCGGGAGAAAACCCGAATAACCAAAGACCTACATATATATATATATATATATATATATATATATATATATATATATAAATAGAACTAAAAATCCGACTCTTAGGTATGTCCATATTGTGTCGAAATAATCATGATCACCAAGAGGAGATAAAATATTTAAAAGCAATTAAAAAGTTTAAAAACAATTTAAAAGCAATAAAACATTGTTAAAAATGCAGGCAACTAAGCTTTCGTCGGGCCCTCCCGACATCATCAGGGTTGATGAGGCGGTTTTTGGGAGGGTTTATATGCCGTTTTCAAATGTCTGCATCCGGCTATGTGACCGCGTGACCGGGCCCCGGTATATGCGCTCCTGCGCGGTGTATGTCTTCCTTCTACCCGCATGTAAACGTTTTGCCTTCTTTTCCTGTTTACTACTATGAGGCCCTTGGATGTCTCCGTCAGGGATCACCTGGGGTTCTTCCTTGCATCTCTCAGCCACCTCAACTCCCTCACCCTTCCCCTCAAACTCATCCGTCCGTCGGGGTTTGGTCCAACTACGATCCACCTCTCCCCCCCTTTCGTCTTTATCTACATCGGGCGGATCACCCCTCTCTATACCGTCATCCTGACCATCCCATCCCTCCATGCTCCTGCTGTCATCACCTTCCATGTGGAATCGTTCTCTTGGGTCTCGGGGTCCCCTTCTCGTACGTGACCTCATTAAGGGCTGCCGTCCCTGCCGGTCGGGTATCCTCCATGTACATCCATCCATCACCCCTTTTAAACCTTCACCCACACTCAAACTCCCTTCCCTTTCCAAATCTTTTATCACTACATCCTCTCCTACCCCCTCATCCGTTTCACCATTAATCCCCCTTCTACCCTCGTAATCCTTCTCATATCTGTTGGCCCCAACTGCATTCCCATCCGTACTACTATCCCCCCCTCTGTTCAACCCACGAGGCCTCCGGGGGTCTCCGATGGACTCTCGATCAGTTTCTCCTTTGTCGAGCCTCCCCATCGAGTCCAGATTGGTCTCTTCTTCTCCCCCTCCAGTTACGGCACTTCGTGCGTCTCCTATTTCCTCTCCTCGCAACTTATTCCACACTCCCTCTCCATTCCTACGGCATACGCTCACTCCACCCCTGCTTACACTCAGATTCCCTTTATCCAACCAACCCTCCTGTTGCAACGACTCTTCACCTATCATCCCTAATATTACCATTCCATCACCATCACCCCCTCCCCCATGGACCCTTCCATGCTCCACTCCTTCTGCGCCACTATTCATACCCCCATGGGATCTTTCGTCCGAACCGCCAGGACCGCGGGGAGCTTCCACCTTCCTACAATCCACCTCCTCATGACAGAAGTGCTCAGGCCAGCTTTGGTCCGTTCCCTCCCATCCCCTGTCACTCCCTACCCCCAATCTTCCATTTCTCCATCCACCCCATTCCCTTCCTCGATCTATTACCTCTCGACCCCTTCCATTCACGGAGGCCCGTACGTCCCCCGGTCTTTCATTGTGTCCTTCATTCCGTTCTCCTGCACACCCAGCACACTCCATCCCACCTTCTACCGCTCCTTTCACACCCTCGGTCGTACTGTCCGGAGATCCTTCGCCCCCTTTACACGCTCTACGGGAATTTTTCGTCCTATGCCCTTTAACGGACTCTCGAGCAGTTTTTCCTTTGCCGAGCCTCCCCATCGAGTCCAGAATGATCTCTTCCTCTCCCCCTCCAGTCACGACATTGCATGCGTCTCCTATTTCCTCCCCTCATGACTTGTTCCACACTCTACCTCCACCCTTGCAGCAAACACTCACTCTACCCCTGCTTGCACTCCAACTCCCTTCATGCAGCCGATCCTCCTGTTGCGACGACCCCTCACCTACCATCCCTTGTGTTGCCATTCTATCCTCGCCACATCCTCCCTCATAAATCCTTCTGTGCTCCATTCCTCCTACGTGACTGTACTTGCCCCCACAAGGTCTTTCGTCCGAACTGCCGGGGCTACGGGTAGCTTCCACCCTACTACCATCAACCTCCTCATGACGGGAATGCCCAGGCCAGCTTTGATCCATTTTCTCCCACCCTCTATCACTCACTGAGGCCTTGGCATCCTCCAATCTTCCATTCCTCCATCCACCCCATTCCTCTCCTCGATCTATTGCCTCCCCACCCCTTTCACTCGCGAGGGCCCATGTATCTCTCAGTTTTTCATCACATCGTTCGTTACATTCTCCTACATACCCAACACACCCCACCCCACCTTCCACCACTCCTTTCACACCCTCATCCATACTACCTAAAGATCCTACGCCCCCCTTACACATTCTGCGGGGGCCTTTACCCATCCTACAACCGACTTCCTCATCATGGGGGTGCTTGATCCAGCTTCAATCCATTCCCTCCCTGCCCTTGTTACTCGCGGCGAGCCACATGCCTCGCAATCCTCCCCTTTGCGGTCCGTCTTGTTCCTCTATATCTTGTTCCTCTGTATATTCACAACCATCTCCCATCCTCGGTCCACATTTTGGCTCCTCGTTCTTTCTTTCCACAACCAGTGGGCACTCCATCTTGCACATATATATATATATATGTGTGTGTGTGTGTGTGTGTGTGTGTGTGTGTGTGTTTCAAAATTTGGATTGCTAACAAAAAAATTAAGGAAGTACTGGGATAGCTATTTCAAACTTTATTTAGTTTTCATCAGCCAGACATACCCTTCTGAGATTCGAACCTGGGCTGTCTGCATGTTAGGCAGATGTGTTAGCCCCTATGCCACAGGCTCTTTCTCACTTTGTTAGCTACAAGAGACAGGGGAAGAGGATGAATGCTTTTTTACTTTGATGCACCCTGTCAGCCCAAATATGGGAGAGAGAAGTCTTTTGCCTGTATCAGCTCAACCTAGAGCCATCCACAGGCAGCAGTCGCTTAACTGCGACAGATAGATAGATAGATAGATAGATAGATAGATAGATAGATAGATAGATAGATAGATATAGATATAGATATAAATATAGATATAGATATAGATATAGATATAGATATAGATATAGATATAGATATAGATATAGATATAGATATTGTTGTGTCCTGAGCCTGCAAGAGGCAGGCTCGGAACGTTGCAAAAGTCCCGGGCATTTGCAGAAGCTGCCCGGGACCAGACTGAGCGGCGCTGGCCTTGTGCGCATGCGCAAGGTGGGAAAAGACCGCCTCATGATTGGTTGAACTTGCCCGGGGATCAGAAGGTATAAATAGAGGCCTGCGTGCCTCTGCTCGGGTTGTTCGTAGAATGGAAGCAGAGAATAAAGAATTGTTAGAAATGCTTCGTCTCAAGCGCCATTATTCTCCGGACTTAACACTGGCGACGAAGGTGGGATCCAGTCTCTACAGCTAGGAAAGCTAGAAGACTCACCCAAAGAAGTCCGGAAGAGAAACGGCGTGGAAGTCAGCGTTATCCTGCCAGTACAAAATCGCTGGAGGGTGCGTGCGGCTGAAGAAGAAGAAACCTGATCTTCGATCATGGCGAAAGTTGGGCGTTTAGCGGAGTTCGACGTCTCTCACCCCGAGAGGTGGGAATCTTATGTGGCAAGAGTCGAGACGTATTTCCGCATAAACCAGATTCGAGAGGAAGGCTTAAAGGCTGCCACATTGTTGTGCGTTTGTGGGCAAGACGCCTTTGAAATCGCCGAGAGCTTAATCGCCCCGGACTCACTGGAAACGGTATCATACTCTGACCTGAAGAAAACTTTAAAGGAACACTTCCAGCCCAAGCAATCTGTCATGGCTTGGAGGCACACATTTCAACAGAGAGATCAGCGAGTTGGAGAATCAGCAAAAGATTACGTTGCGGCCTTGAGAAGAGCAGCTAAACCGTGCAGCTTCAAGGACTTAGAGGAAAGACTGCGCGATCGTTTTGTGTGCGGACTGAGGAACACAGAATTACAGCAGAGACTGTTCGCCAGGGAAGATGTCTCCTTCCAAGATGCTCTGTGAGAGGTTTCGGCTGAAGAAGCTGCCGGTGGGGCGGTCAAGAACATGCGGCCTAAGCGAAACGTTCCAGAGACTGCCACTATTCACAAGGAAGACGTGCGCGAGGATTCGGACGAAGATCCTGAAGAAGAGGTGGACAAGCTTTACCAAGCAGCTGGGAGAAGGTCCAAGGATCGTCAGGACAAGGGCCCAGCTGAGCTTCATTGCCTCGGATGTGGTGGACGCCACAAGCGATTGGAATGTCGGTTCCGTTCCGCCATTTGCCGAGCGTGCGGAAAGAAGGGCCACATCGCTGCGGTCTGCCTGGGTCGACAGAAGGTACAACCGAAGGAAGAATTGAATGTCCCTATAGTTCTCATCGCAGGAGACTCTCCACAAGTGCTGGCTGAGCGTGACTAAATTGGACAGGCTGCATCCGGAACGTGTAGCTGCACAGGTGTCTCAGCCACACCCACCACGGGTCCTACGTGAAGGTGATCCTGTCTGGGCCAGGAATTACAGGCCTGGCCACCTCTGGGTACCAGCTGTGGTCTGCAAAGTCTCGGGGCCTCTGTCCTACGAGGTGTCCCTGACAGATGGCCACGTGCTTCGCCGCCACATTGTTCAATTACGTGTGAGGCGGGACTCACCTATGGTTCCTTCTCAGTCTCCTCTAGGGGGGGAGGAGGAATGGGCAATGCATTCTGGGATTCAAAATCAACAGCCTACGATGGCTGTGGGGAGTGAAGCGGGTACTCAACACCCAACCTCCACAGGTGCTTCAGGTAGCAGTTCTTGGGAAAGGGAGTACACAGACAACCCCACACACACTCCAGCCTGGGAGTCCCACCGGTGGCGGACTAATTATCCACCCCTAACAAGCAATACTCCAGACACGGAGAATACCTGGGAGCATACTCACAACTCACAACATGCAAGAGAGCAGGCAATACAAAAGGGGAACACGTCCCTTGCTGAAAGGGCTCAGAGGAGGTTGTCCTCATGCATCAGGGCTAACAGGGAGGCATCCCTAGTCCCTAGCACTACAGAAACGAGCCAGGAATCCTACATTCCTTCAGGGAACACGGGAATGAACTCACAAGGGTTAGATAACTCCATTGCGGACTGGTCAACCAAGTCTAACGACCAACAGGGCCCGGACTGCTCAATTNGAAAGCCAAACTGAAGTCACTGGTCATTCACAGGGCACTTCACCTAGAGCAAGCGGCCACAGAGATAACAATACAAACTCTCCAGGTCTGAGAAGGTCACTCAGGGCAAGAGGTCCTCCCAAATACCTAGCCGATTACGTAAGGTGAGCAGGTACATTGCAATAGCTGACCTAAAAGTACTGGCTGGTTGTCTTTAAGGAAACAAGGTCGGGGGCCACTGGATCTGGTTCAAAGGAACAGTCCCACACCTTATACATTGTGTGACTTTAACTCATCATTAATTATATTACCATCAATAGGATGGCATCCATGTGGGCGCAATCTTATTTCATCCAGGGGGAAGGGGTGTTGTGTCCTGAGCCTGCAAGAGGCAGGCTCGGGACGTTGCAAGAGTCACGGGCATTTGCAGAAGGTGCCCGGGACCAGAATGAGCGGCGCCGGCCTTGTGCGCATGCGCAAGGCGGGAAAAGACCGCCTCATGATTGGTTGAACTCGCCCGGGGATCAGAAGGTATAAATAGAGGCCTGCGTGCCTCTGCTCGGGTTGTTCGTAGAATGGAAGCAGAGAATAAAGAATTGTTAGAAATGCTTCGTCTCAAGCGCCATTATTCTCCGGACTTAACAGATATAGATATAGATATATGATATCCTTGAAAATGCAACTCCTGGGCATAATTGTAGTCAAAATAATACACGACCACCAGGAGGATTTAAGTAAGAAAAATATACTTTACTAAAATTGCCAAGCTTTCGTTGGGAACTCCCAACATCATCAGGGCTAAAAAGCCAGTCTACAACGATGACTTAAATAGGTTTGACTGACATTTGCACCCGGCTCCTAGACCGCGTCACTGGCCCCGGTCGATCAATACACATTTCAGCTGTTTCCTTTGTATTACGCTCTCTTTTACCATTGCCTTGGGTTTTCCTGCCTATTCTTTCATTACCAGTGTGTGGATTTGTTGGCATCCTTTTGCCCTCCTCCCTTCTGTTGGTATCTATTCCCATTCCCTGTTTCTTCCCACTACGGGTCCCGGGGGTATTTGGTTTACTCTTGATGTTGTCATCCCTCTTTCTGGGGCTCCAAGTGCTTCCCCCGCTCTAGTTGCGGAGTGATGCTTTCTTCCTGTTCCACATTCCTCTTTCCTTTTTCCTTTTCTACACTGGTGTGCACTTTGGCATTCCTGCTCTCACCCCCCACCTCAGCGGTCTTCATATTGGCCGTCTCCCGTCGTTCCATCCGCTGGCGGCTATCATTCCTGTTTAAAACGGGTCTCTCCCGCCTCCCCTGGATGGGGTCCAGCTGTGAAAGGGGGGGTATCTTTTGTCCATGGCTCCTCGTCTACCCACGGGGTGCGGAGGCAAACTGCCCTTCCCCCCTTTGCTACACGAACAGGTCATCATTCCACCTCCTCCCTCCCTCCGCATTAGGCACCCCTCTTTGCTATCGTATCCAGCATCAAGTTCTAAGCCCTCATTGCCGGGTCTTCTAAACTCTCTCCCGTTGTCATCGTCATTCCTCCCCCATCCGAAAGGTGGGGGTCTAATGAGACGCTGTTGGGGCATGCATGGATCGTCTATCCGGTGGATTCTTTTCCCTCCATTCTCTGGGGGGGATCAATCACTGGTATGCATCCGCGTGTGTCTGAGGGCGGCAGGTTCCTCAGCTGTTCGTCAGGATAGTGTTGCTGCCTTCTGGGTACCAGGGGGGTGTTGTGTTGGAGATCAGTTGGAATCCTGTGTGTCCGTTCAAAACGGGGATTGAATGCAATGTCATATCTTCGATCTTGTGAGCATTGGTCAAAATGTTTGTAGCAAGTGGGGTGGTGGTATGAATCCCACTTCCTCAGCGCTTGTTGCGCTGGGCATAAGTCAATATAACTTATGCGCTGGGCATAAGTCAATATGACCGAGTCTTCGAGAACAAGCCTCCTTCAGCAACCGGCCCCCCTTCGTGGCATCACTAGACATAATTTGGGTGTTGTCAAAGTCAAATTGATGGCCATGTTGTGCCATATGCATCCATATTTGGGAATGTTGCTCGCCCCATCTTATGGCTAATTTATGCTCATGTAAGCGCGTCCTTAGCCGTTTAGCTGTTTCGCCCACGTAATTACTCTGGCAGTTTCTGCAATTGATTTTGTAAATCACCACCGATTTTTCCATGGCGGGAAGTGGGTCTTTGGGGCGCATGACTTTTGAACATAATGTCTGGTTGGGTTTGTGAGCCACCTCTATTCCATGGGGGGCCAGGAGCCTGGCTGTTGCTTCCGAAATGTTATTAACGTAGGGCAGAGAGATGCATATTTTTTGTGGTGCCGGTTCATCCCTCTGTTGATTATTACGGAAATGGGGTATTACACTGTGCCATTTTATAAATCTCACTGGATACCCATTTTGTTGGCAAATGCGGAAGAGATGTTTCCTTTCTTCCTTTTTAAACTCATCCGTGCTGCATTGGGAGTCCACGCGCTTAAATAATGCTCTAATGCAGCTAATCTTATGGGACACTGGGTGATTACTCCTATAGTGGAGGATTCTGTCCATGTGAGTGGACTTACGGAATACTTTGGTGTGTAACAATCCATCTGATTGATGGTGGATCGACACATCTAGGAAGGCTAAAAAGCCTTGCTTCTCCTCCTCCACCATGAATTTTATATCGGAGTAAACCGAGTTCAGTATTCCCATAAAGGTAGCTACATGTTGTTTTTTAACAACAGCGAACGTGTCGTCCACGTACCGAACCCAAAACTTGGGTTGGTACAGGGCCATAGCCTTGCACTCTAGCTGTTGGAGCACTGCTTCCGCTATGATGCTAGAGATGGGAGAGTCCATGGATGTCCCTTTGATCTGTTCGAAGATGGTACCCTGAAAGGTGAAGTAGGTTGTGAGGCATATATATAACTTCACCTCTCCAATTTTGCAGGCAGTAAATGGACTGACAAGGGAAACATTACAACGAGATACTACAGTGAGACTGAAGTTGGTTTTCTGAAGTGTGAGGCTGCACCACTATGAGAAAAAGGATTTATGAAGTCTGATAGGGATACCAATTCCGCTCGCTCTTCCACAGTAATCTGATTTTCAGATCAATCCTGTCACGCTCCAGATCTGAAACAGTTCTGCAGGTTCAATAGCAGCCTTTCCCAGTTATTATGTCATGAAGGTTCCTCAAGTATTCATCTTCAGCACATTTTTATGACCTCAGTTTTGTGGGATAGACCCTTTTGCCTCTTTTTAATTCAACTGAATTTTCCACCAAGTTGCAATTCCAGTTACAGATGAAGATGATAAAAATTTGTGTTATCATCTTCTAACAGCTCATCCATGTAATTCTGAGCTTGCCTCCAAGGAACACAATTTGTCTTTGTTACTTTGCCAAATATTGCTATTTTTCCAACTAGAGCTTTATGTGTTATACCACATTCCATCATTTGCAAAGTATATCAGTGGCATGGCTATATTCTTTTGAAGAGTCTCAGATTTCAAAGGCCTCCATACTAAATAAACAAGAAATTTGTCTTTTACATTTAAAAGACCTTATTTTATCATTTCCACAATAAAAACCTTAACCACTGTGTTAGTTAATGCAACTGTTTTGGGGTTGTTCTAATAAAACAGAGAGCAGTAAGATAAGATAAGATGAGATGAGATGAGATGAGATGAGATGAGATGAGATGAGATGAGATGAGATGAGATGAGATGAGATGAGATGAGATGAGATGAGATGAGATGGGACAGGACAAGACAGGATAAGATAAGATAAGATAAGATAAGATAAGATAAGATAAGATGAGATGAGATGAGATGAGATGAGATGAGATGAGATGAGATGAGATGAGATGAGATGAGATGAGGTGAGGTGAGGTGAGGTGAGGTGAGGTGAGGTGAGGTGAGGTGAGGTAGGATGAGATAGGATGAGATAAGATAGGATGAGGTGAGGTGAGATGGGATGAAATAAGGTAAGGTAAGGTAAGGTAAGGTAAAGTAAGGTAAGGTAAGATGATAAGATAAGATAATTGTCATTTTTACCATGGGCACATTGGCACACATTAAAAAAATGAAATTCTGTTTCCTGCCCTCAAAAGTGTACAGATACATAAACATGATACTCTGCTCACATTCACACAATGCCCAAAACACTACTTCCAAATAATTTTGGAAGCATGGACAGTCCAAATATTAAACATTCAGTAGCAGATTAATATTCCTCCCTTGATCATCCGAAAGATGCTTTTTCAAAAGGCAAGTGGACTTTCTTGACTTTTTTTTCCCTTGAAGATGTTTCACTTCTCATCCAAGAAGAACTGAAGAAGAAGCTTTTTGTATGAGAAGTTAAACATCTTCAAGGAAAAACAATAAAGTCCACTTGCCTTTTGAAAAACACCTTGGGACAACCATGATCTGGGTGGCTGAAAATCTCCATAGACATCCTCCTTTGATCCTAATAGAAATGACAGTGTGATAAATTGGAAATCTATGCTATAAATTATGTTTCCAACTTTAAAGCACTTGAGTGAGTGTTTGTGTATGGTTTTCATCCCAGATGAAACCACATTGTACACATGTTGTACTTTGGCAATAAAGGTTGATTTGATTTGATTTGATTGAAACTAGAAAATTATTACTTCCCATGTACAAATTACAAGACAAAAGGTGGTGGTGGGGAGGGGGGGTTGGATGTTCATATTTTCAGTAAACAATCGAGCTACCTTCTGACCAATTGAAAAATTGCCTGGCTAAGGAATAGCATAGATCTTGAGAAGATCATGGCATGAAATAGGAGATCATTGTAAGAATGGGCAATCTCTATTCTTGACCATAGCAAAAGACATCCCCATGGTAACACCAAAGCTAAAATAGTGAAGGCAAAGATGTGATAGGGCTAATCACCATTACTATAAACAATCAAAATTATAGTCATTAATAGAAACAAAAAAGTTCCAATACTGGTGGCAGAATTAGTGACATACAGTTAGTAGCAGCTAGCTTTCTTTCCCATTTATCTTGACTTTCTGCACAGAACTTGGCCCTCATTCTTTCTCTTTTAAGAAAAAAAACCCTGTTCTTGTTTAGGAAACATTGCAACAACTTGTCAGGAATAAAAAATAGATAGATAAGTACAGAGTGGTGGGAAAATATTTGAGATGAGGGAGGGAGAAAAACACTCAAGAAACGCAGCTGGGGAGGTGTCACCCTTTGTGAGGAATGAAGAAATGCACCATTGCCTGGAAGTGGCCAGCACATGGCCCTCACCTACTTCACATATCTGGCTTGGTGGGCTCTGGGGGAGTTGATGCCATGAGCAGCGTGAGAGTCAACATTACCTGCGCAATGCTGCCCAGCCCCCAGCCTGCCAGGTTTTGGCAGGCAGTGGGGCGCTTTCCTCATACCACCAAGAGGCTGAACCAGGCGACGCAAATCCAAAAAGAAGTGCAATGCCACCCAGCCCCCAGCCTGCCCAGTTTCGGCAGGCAGCGGGGCACTTTCCTCACAGTGCCGAGAGGTTGAGCCAGGCGGTGCGAAGCTCGCCAGCTTTGCACCTTGCTGCCTGCTGAAACTGGGCAGGCTGGGGGCTAGGCAGCATTGCACTTCTCATCAGATTCGTGCCAACCGGTTCAGCTCTTGGCGCTATGAGAAGAGTGCCCCGCTGCCTGCTGAAACCAGGCAGGCTGGGAGCTGGGCAGCCTTACGTTTCTTTTTGGATTTGTGCCGCCTGGCTCAGCCTTTCGGCGCTGTGAGGAGAGCGCCCCGCTGCCTGCCGAAACCCCTTCCCCAGAGCCCATCAAGTAGGCGAGGGCCATTTGCTGGCCATTTCCAGGCGATGGTGCATTTGTTCATTCCTCACAAAGGGTGACACCTCCCCAACATGCACCCAGGGGGTGGGGCCGACGTGGCAGGGGCTGGTTCCTCGCTGGTTCCAGACGGCCTTGTGGAGCTAAGACTGAATGCGTTTCAGCATAGATGGCTACCACAAAATTGTACATTGGCTCCCAGCTGGCCTGGGCCAGGGCCAAGGCAGTGGGGGCCGTTCCCTCACTGTTTCCAGGATGGCTTCACGGGCCAAATGAAACCACTTCGTGGGCCGCATCCGGACCCCAGGACTTGTCTGATGTAGAGCTTGAACTGGACCCAGAAATAAACTGGTAAGTAATGCAGCTCATGCAGCAGAGGTATAACATTCATTTTATGAGACAGAAAATCACTTACATGAATGCATTTTGCTTCACTTGAAGTTTCCAGGTTTTCTTCAAGGTCAGTCAGATGCGTCATGCATAGGCCATGCCTACTCCCACTATGCAAAGGCAAAAACATTATGATACATCATGTGGTGCGATCGAGTTTGATACCCATGGTCTAATGGGTCCAGTCTTCCTCAACCTGAAGCCTTCTAGAAAATTTGGACTTCAGCTCTCAAAATTCTCAGTTAACATGTGCTTAATTTGTATGTACTGAAGGATATCAAGTTATGACCAGAATATATTCTTACTGCCACCTTGGGAGGACCTTTGGCTAGATGTGTGGTTGCTGACTAGGCAGCAGAGATAAATAGACCTCTTGACAGCTTCAGGTTTTCATAAAAGTGAGTTCTAACATCACAATAACTAGTTGGACCAACAAGCTCCGAGGTACACTAACTGATGTTGTTTTAGCCTCACTTCTCTCATAATCTGGAATTTCCTCAATTTATCCTTCTCTGGAGAAGATTACTTCCCATCCATGTAAACATTTATTTCTCTCTGGCTGTAATGAGCAGTATCTAGCTTTCTTCTGTTTACCAGCTGCACTCATTTTCCACCAGCCCCCAGATGTACCGAAATGCAACTCTGTGCAGCACAACCACACAGAGCTGTTTCCAATTAAATGTTTAAAGCCACTCAGCCAATTAGGGGGAAAGAGAGCCTCTAAAGCAGATGCTGGAATCGAGCATTTTATGGAATCATTTGCCCAGGCAAACCTATATTTTAATAACTATCATTACTTTCTGTTTTAATACTCAAAAATGATGAATGGGATTCGGGGGGGGGGGGAGGAAGCTAATGGCTTTCTTCAATTTAAATCTTTTGGACACTTTCCAGCCAAAGTGAAGCACTCTGAAGTCCTGCTATTTCTGTGGGAGAGATGAAAAAGTATACTTGGCTTTCCAAGTGAAAAGAAGGGGACATGCATGGGTTTAAATTTGGCTGGGACATGCACCTTTGTATCTACCGTGTTTCCCCAAAAATAAGACCTATCCCGAAAATAAGCCCTAGCTTGATTTTTACATGTGCATCTAAGTCCTACCCCCAAAATAAGATCTAGTTTTGGGGCGAGGCACATGCATACAAATCAAGCTAGGGTGGGGGTGGGGGTTGAGCTGTCCCATGCACCCCATACTTGCTTACCTTAGGACTGCTGCAGCAAGGCCTCCCATGCCTGTTGTATTGTTGCCTGAGTTCTTCTGAGGCCACTTCTGGCCACGCACCACGTGGCACATTATGTGGGTGCCACTGCTCATGGTAGGATGCCACATGGCTCATCATGCTGATCGTGCTTGTGCCACCGCTTGCAGCAGGAGGCCATGTGACTCATCACACTGATTGTGCTGGTACCGCTGCTTATGGCAGGAAGCCACGTGGCTCATTGCATCTCCTGCCACAAGTGGTGGCACCGGTGTGATACGCCACATGGCATGTGGCCACAAGGGGCCACAGAAGAACTCAGGCAGCAGTGCAGCAGATGTCAGGCCATGGGAGGCTTGGCTGTGGAGGTCCTAAGGTAAGTGGGTAAGACATCCCCCGAAAATAAGACCTGGTGCCTCTTTTGGAGGCAAAAAAATATAAGACTGGATGTTATTTTTGGGGAAACATGGTAATTTAAAGATCTTTGCTTCCCTGTTTGCTTTTTTAAGAAATTGTTTTTAATGACCAAATGTATATTTTGGGAAAACAGAATCCATGCAGAAAGTTACATGGTTTATTTCGAAGTCTTAAAACATTCAATAATCATACAGACTTCTTTTATGCATGTTGCTAAGACATTCATATTCTGCTTAGCTTTCAGTCTAGTATGAGTTTCTTGTCTTCTCTTTGATAACTGTTTGATCTTATTCTGTGTTGGTCTATTTTTTTTTTAACTGTCTCTCACAGTCTTTCTTGCTTGATTGGAAGCTGCCTCAGGGACTGTTTTTACAACCAAGTAGCAAGATATTATTGATTAAGCTTGGATAAAAAAAGATGAGATGCATACATTGGATGACTGAGACCAAAATGTTACTTCGCTTTACATGAAAGATCTGCTTTTCTGTGGGTCTGTCAATAGAACAGACCAACTTAATAGCATACTTGATGCAGAGTTTCTTTGAACTCACTGATCTACAAAATTCCAGGACTTTGACAGGCATGGCATCATTTAATATACTAAATGAAAAACAAAAACAAAACACTGGGGCTTAGTGTCAGATGTTAATCATTTTTCAGTATTTCCCAGAATAGGAGAACATTTGGGAGAAAGACTAAATAAATATGCAAGTGAAGTCTACTCTGTCACATAGAAATCAACACAATAGGTGTTGAATTGTGCTCTATTCAGATTAATATATGCTCATTTTATCATAAATCACTCTGGTTTGAAGACAACTTGTCGGTCACTGCTTTTATTATTCTCCTTCTATCTCTACATCCTCTCCTTAAGATATAGACAATTGTAAACACTGGAAAATATTTATTATAACTCCTCCTTGTTTGAAAGCCTGTGCTGAACAACTGGCCCCGGGAACTTCACATGGATTTTTAATAAATCACTGGAGATGTGTTATGTCCCTTCTTGCTTCAAATGCTCTACCATCATCCTAGTTCCTAAGAAATCCTCCATCAGGGAGCTGAATGACTACAGGCCAGTTGCTCTGACATCTGTAGTTATGAAGATTTTTGAGAGGTCATCCCAAAGGTGCTTTTTCAAGAGGCAACTGTACTTTTTTTTTTGAAGTCATTTCGCTTCTCATTTAAGAACCTTCTTGAGCTGAAGAAGTTTCTTGGATGAGAAACAGAACGTCTTCAAGGAAAAACAATGAGTTGCCCGTTGAAAAAGCATTTTTGGGACAACCATGACCTGGATGACTGGGAATCTCCATAGACATTTTGAGAGGTCAGTGTTGGCCCACTCAAAAGTCATCATAGATCCACCATTAGATGCTTGCTGTTTGCCTACTGAGCAAATAGGTTGGCAGATGATGCTGTCAGTATGACATTGCATTTCATTTTGCAACATCTTGAGTCCCCAGAGACCTATGAAGTCTTTTTTGTAGACTTCAGCTCGGCATTCAATACCATCATTCCAGAAATACTTCACTCTAAACTGATTCGGCTCACTGTCCCTGTTCATACTTGTAAAGGGATCATCATTTTTTTTGACAGATAGGAAGAAACAATTGAAGCTGGGAAAAATTACATCTAGTACCTGGGTAATTAACAGAGCCCCCCCCCCAGGGCTGTATGCTCTCTCCGTTGCTCTTCTATGTCTATACCAGGGCTTTTCAACCTTTTCACCTATTGTACAACTTTTAGGATAAGGCAATATCTGAGTACCACCAGTCGCCCAGCAAGATGTCAAAAACTTGACCCAAAAAAAAAAAAAGGAAAAAATGATAAAGTACAGGTAGTCCTCGACTTACAACAATTCACTTAGTGACTGTTCAAAGTTACAACAGCACTGAAAAAGCAAATTATGACCATTTTTTACGCTTAATGCTGTTGCAGCATCCTCCCATTGTCCCTTCCTTCCTTCCTTCCTTCTTTCCTTCCTTTCTTCCTTCCCTCCCTTTGTCCCTTCCTCCTTCCCTCCCTCCCTTCCATTGTCCCTCCCTCCCTTCCTTTTCTTCCTCCTCTCTTTGTCCCTTCCTTCCCTCCCTCCCTCCCATTGTCCAGCGCTACGGGAGCGGGGAGGGCATAAAGGAGCCCGGAGGAGGCAATTGGAGTTTGGCCACCACTGCCGCAAATGCCTGCTTCCTCTGAAAAGTAATCACTGCATTTGCTAAGTTAGTAATATGGTTGTTAAGTGAATCTGGCTTCCCCCCATTGACTTTGCTTGTCAGAAATTTGCAAAAGGTGATCAGATGACCCTGGGACACCACAACCATCATGCATATAAACCAGTTGCCAAGCGACTGAATTTTGATCACGTGACCATGGAGAAGGCTGCAAAGGTCATAAGCATGAAAAATGTTTTTTTCAGTGCTGTTGTAGCTTTGAATGGTCATTAAGTGAACTGTTGTAAGTTGAGGACTATTTGTATCAGCAGTAGAATTGTTCAAGTTTTGGGGTTCTATAATCTCCCATGACTTAAATGGACACTTAATATTAGAAGCATTATTAAATAGGCACAACAATGTTCTTCTTGCGTCAACTCAGGAAGTTCAGACTGCCCCAGGAGCTGTTGATACAGTTTCACAAAGGAATTATTGAGTCCGTCATTTTTACTTCTATAACTTTCTAATTTGGTGCCCCAACCAAACAGGATAGGAATGGACTCCAATGGATAGTTAAGAGTGCAGAAAGAACAATTGCAACCAGCCTGCCTTCCATAAAAGACTGCATTTGCTTAACACCCGTGTGACTCACTTAATGACTGGTGTAAAAATTGTCATAAAATCAGATAAGATTTGATTTACCGCAGTGGTGGGATTCAGCCGGTTCGCACCACTTTGGCAGAACCGGTAGCTAATTTTTTGCTGCCCAGGCCCAGAATGGACTTCCGGAAGCAGCATCCACACAGAGAACCAGTTGTTCACATATTTAAATCCCATCACTGATTTACAGCCGCAATGAGTTATGGACATTCCAGTCCAAATTATGGTTGTAATTTGAGAACTGCCTGTACACATTTGTTTCACCTCTAGAAAGTGAATTCCTATTTGAAGTTTCTTGGTCTGCATAGGAATTTGGATTTTGCCTGGATCTGATGTTATTATGGGATGTTGCTCTCACCCAGAGATACAATTGCATGAAGAATATGAATAAGATGAAGGTCCTTACTATTATATCTGACACTGTGTCATTCCCTTTTCTAGATGAGTTTAGGATTTTTAAATATATAACTTTGTTAAAATTTTAATTTTTTTAAAAAAGATAAAAACTAACAAGACCTAATATTTAAAATAAAGAAAAAAAGAGAGATGAAAGGGAGAAGAAAAAGACAAAGACAAAAAGGCAAAAGAAAGAAACTATAAAGAAGTAGGATCCAATTTTCTTTACAGCAGTTACAAGTATAGATGTAAATTAAACTCTGGCTCTATGTTTACAGAATGACTTACATTTTTCTCTGTTTTTTTTCCTAATGATCAAAACCATATATTATACTTTCATTTTTTCTGTTTCATGCAAAAAGTTTCCCGTCAGAATTAAACTTAGATAATGTCGTTTTTTTTATCAAAGCTGTGAATCTCCTTCTTGGGCAAGAGTTTGGACACTAGAAGATCTCCAAGGTCCCTTCTAACTCTGTGTCATTCTGCGTTCTGCAGTTCAGCAAAATTCATCATCTTTATTATCCATTCCTCCATTGTGGGCAGTGTGAAATCCTTCTGCTTTTGTGCATATAATAGTTTCGCTGCAGTTATCATACATAAAAATAAATTTCTATGCTTTTTGTTTATTGAAAATCTGAAAGGTAATGTTCCTTTTCTAGATTTGTTTAGTGCAGAATATATATTACTTATAGAAGTCCCAAGTCATGTTATAATTCTAGATTCTGAGCAGCATGGGCCATTGGTGTAATGAATTCAGAGTTAAGCTGTTCACTGAAATGGTTCTTCTAACTAACAATGTGGGTTTTACTTGCTTGTTATTACGATAAGATATACATGAAGGGTAGATGTGTACAAATAAAATTCCAGACATAAAAGTGACTTCATAAAAAATAGAGGATGTTTTGTATTGTTTTTCTTCAAGTTTATAATAAATGTCATTGTAACATATTTGGTATTTATCACCTGGTTATATAATTGAGAAAAAGTGAATAAATGGAGCAGCAAATGTTATTAAAAAGAATGATTTCTCTATTGACTCTGTCATTTTAGTGTCTCTTCCCCTAAAAAAAAACAACCCATAATGTGTTTTCACAATTTTTAAACAATCTTCTGCCGAAATTATAAATAATTGAAGTTCAGTTATACAGCTGCTGTTTTCACTCAATTTTTGGAATTGCTGGATTGCTGGATTGCTAATGTTCTTTATAGTCTACCTCTTACCTGCATATCTGTTGTCCATAATTTACAGGGAGCAATTTGTGTACTGCTCAAGAGGTTAAATGACTGGGCTGTTAAATTTGCCCAGTCCCAGCCAGACACATTATCTTCCCCAGAAGAGGAAGAAACTTGCATTTCAGATGCTAAACACCAAACATAGCAATTGATGGTTGGATGATGTGCCATCCAATAATTTTTTACTGTGAATGATCACTTAAATTGGTTTTCTCCATGAGGATCTATCTTTAACCTGGTGTTTCAGGACTTCCAATGGTGCACCCATCTCCATTGTAACTGAGTCCATTCATCTTCCTGCAGGAAGATGTCATCTTCCTGCAGGAAGATGTCCTCTTCCTGCCCTCTCCTTCTCTTTCCTTCCATCTTTCCTGGCACTAGAGCCTTTTCCAGGTCTTCATATTATGTGTCTGAAATAAAATAATTTGATCCTAGTTATTTGGGCCTCAAATGAAAACTCAGTTCAGTGATCTATCAATTTAGTTTCTTGGCTATCCATAGTATTCTAGCACTGAAAGGCCAGATGTAGACACCATTGCTGTGATGATGAATACTCACACATAGAATAGGCAAGAGTAAAGATCTAGAGGCAAAGGAGGGCCTATGTTGAGTATCAAAGGAATGAGTTTCTACTTATGACATGATTTGAAGCCAAATTTGAGTCTGAGGAAGAAATACAATTTGAGAAACATTTCAGAGTTGACCTTCCCTAGTTCTCATGAAGATAAGGAGAGGGAGGGAGGAAGTGCATTCAGACTTGCAAGTTTTTGCTTCTGTGACATTATAATAAAGGTAGTATTATCTTTCACAAATTTGATTTAGTTTCCTAATCTGATCTTCCCATCTTGAATGCTGTCTTCCTGGGACTTTAATTCCCTTCCTCCAGAGAAGCTACCCATGGACTTTTCTCCTTTCTTGACTGGCAACCAACAACTTTTCTGCACATTCATATAAGTTTGCTCTCTTCTCTTCTCTTCTCTTCTCTTCTCTTCTCTTCTCTTCTCTTCTCTTCTCTCCTCTCCTCTCTTTCTCTTTCAAATTTTGGATCAGAATGGCAGTATGTCGGTGTTTGTGTGTGTTTATTGGTTTTTATGTTCAGATTTTTTTAACACATAATGTCAGCTCCCTGTCGGAGCACTGCCATTCTAAGGAGAGGGGTGATGTAGATTGGGGGGTTGAAAATTTGTTGATTTGCTTTGATGTATCTGTAATGGGAATTTGGGAGGGGGGAGATGAGCCATCAGGGCCATCTGGATGGACTCTTTTCTGGTCAGTTCCAGCCTATTACAAGGTTGCAGCACCAGAAAGATGACTTGTTATAATCTCAGCTTGGAGTTCTCATAACACCTTCATGCCAGGGATTGGCTCTTGATGGACTGGGGCACTGGGTTGGGGTTTTCATATTGGGGGATTTAGCTTAACAGTTTGCATGGGAATTTCAGAGTCTGCCTGACTTCCTTGCAATCACTTTCTCTCAGTAAAAGTTTCGTTTGAAATAATGTTCATTTCATTTCAAGAGTCATGCTTTCCTGAATAGATAGATAGCTGAGGCAGGACCTTACCCATAACAGCTTCGCTAACAGTCAGTTCAGCTCATCAACTCCCATTCTTCAAAGTAAAAGTTTGAACTTCTTCTCTCCTTTTCTTTCTCCTTTTGCTGACTCAAACTAGCAGAACAGCAACCATAACAGGCCACAAAAAACTCTATGTCACCGTGATATTTTGCTGGAATGATAGTACCGATTAATTTTTGAATTAATTGGGTGCCAAGAATATCCTGCCTTCCTTGTGTCAACTGTTGTGAATCCTGAGGTTGCAAGAGATCTGCTTGTTAAAAATAAGATGCCATAACTGGCCTCTTACAATACTAATCAAAACCTTTTGACCAATTTATAGCTTTATGATCTGGTGATATGTAAGTAGACTTATTTATAATTGCTCTGTTTAATTCTCTGCTGAAGTCTTGCTGTGCTGTGAAAAAAGAATTTATCAGTGTGGGACAGAGATGATTGAGGGCATCTAAAAAAACTCGACCCATAATTGGTTCTAGTTAGATTTAGATGGGATGTCACCAGTAAAGAACAGGACTGTAATTTCTAACTAAAAATTATTTTAAAATCATATTTTTCCAAGAATTGTACATGGATGTGTTCCATAAAGAAGACGCTAGGACCTGACCTCGTAGAAATGGAAGTAACTTTTTATAAGTACTAATAGATTATTCAAATTTATATTATTTTTCCTCTCCCCCCATGCAGAAACATGTATTTCTGCATACATTTTAGTGGGAAAATCTTTAAAATAATATGAATTTGAATAATATGATTTTCTAATTGCAAGATTTGGAAATGAGGTAGGATGGATTTATGAATATCCAGGTCTGAGCAATAGATTCCTGGCTATTTTGTATATATCAGCTTCTCAGTTTGGGATCAGGTAATTCGTATCTCCTCAGGTCTCTATTTGTGGTTTCCTGAGGATTCCATAACCAATTCAGCAGCAAAATGGACAATATTCACAGAGCAACATTCTAAAACCTCTGTCAGGTCCCTTCCCCTTCTAGCTGCCCAAAATTAGATCATTGAAATTTAGTTATTTGGCCATCAAACTTCAAAAGTATGGTTTTTGAAGGGTTTTGTGGAAAGGGAATAAAAGATGATTCACTTCTATCCCATCCACCCATTCCCCGATATTTTTTTCTCTTTTTACATCTTTGTAAGCCCTTTATTTGGGGTGGAGTCAAGATGATGGAATGGAGCTGAGCATTTACTGGCCAGATATCCTTCCTGATGCCTAAAAGGTGTTTGCAGCAGATATTTTCTCTTTGCGCCCTGATAGAGAAACATCTGTCATTGCCTAGGATTGAACTCTCAACCTTCTGAGTGGGAGGTCAGCGTCTTCACCTCTAGGCCATCACATCACTCTCCATTCCCCAAGATATGAAACAATTAAAAAATTAAAAAAATGGAGAAAATTAAATAAAAATTGGTGGAAAATAATGACATTACCAAAGGCAAAGTTGTGGCCCCAAAGAACAAAGTGGTCCATTTTGGAATATTAAGCTAGTAAACACATGTTGTTTAAAGCATGGTTGGAAGACAAATAACAAACAGTTCAGTATTTATGCTTCTTCTGAACTCTATTTTATCCTTATATGTTTAGCATTTATATGAACCTCAAAGGAAATGCTGGGATTCCTGGGGGAAATGCCAAGCTAAGCTCTAGATCTGTTTTCAAAATGACCCTTCAAGTTATTTTAAAACCCCAAATTTGCTGTCACCATTTATCCTCCTGGATACCCTGTTGGTCATGTGTGGCTGGCACAATCATCTTGTTGCAGGACAAAATCAGGTCCGATTTACATCTAATTAAGAGAAAGAGTTGGATGACTGGAAATGTAAAAATGTTTACTGAAGATGCACGACAAATCTTCCTTCTGAGTTCTGTGGAATTTTCTTCTAAGTTCTCTTCAAATCACATTGTTTTGCTTTGGTGTTTTTTTTTAACATATTCAGCTAGATTTTAAAAGTTAGCAAAGGTAGGAGTCAAGAAGATTCCCCTGAGAGTAGATGAGATTCATTCCAGAGACTGTTGCTTTTTCTCTTAGGAGGTTATTTTGAGCTTTGCTCCCTCCTATGTGTGGTTAACCAACTACACATAAATAATTCCTCTCCACTGAATCTGCTTCTCACAGAGAGAAATCCTTGTTGGTATGCTAGTTTTAACCCTAAACATATTTTTTTTCATTTTTTTCCCATGTCGGAAGCACCAAAGTGCTTCCATGTCACCAAAAAGATTTGCCAGTGACATCACCATTGCCTGGACTCTTTTCAGGTCCCCATAAAGTTGTCCACCAAAGTGGTACCTGTTATTTATTGAATATATATAAAGTTGTGTTAATCCCTGCTAAAGTGAAACTAACTTAACTCCAACTGCTTGTGAAGCTAAAATGAAACTAACCTTTAGATCAGGGCTTTTCAACCAGTGGTACGCGTACCACCAGTGGTACGCAAGCACCTGGCTGGTGGTATGCATAGGACGGGTTGAAAAAAAATGTTAAAAAAATGAAAAAAAATGGAAAAAAATGGGAAAAAAATGTAAAAGTAGATGAGGTGAAGTGGCAGCAGCGCCACACAGGCTTGTGGAAAAGTCAGCTGGAACTGCACGTTGCCTGGGTCCTACTGAGAGCCCAGGATCAAAGCGTGCAGCTCCAGCTGATTGGCAGTGGCCTTGGGGGTATCAGGCAGCCTAAAGCAGTCTTCAGTGGAGATTCTGCTGGAGCTGCGTGACGCGTTGCCTGTGTCCCACCCCCACCCCCACCCAGATGCCCTCACCTCCCCCAAGCGTTTTTTTACTCACCTGCTTTCAGCAGCATTCCCTTTCTCCTGTTCTTCTCAACCTTCATGTGTTTGTGAGACAAAAAAAAAAGTTCCATGAGACTTTCTAACTTCGTGAGAAGTTAGAAAGTCTCATGGAACTTTTTTTTCTTTTTTACCCACAAACATGTGGCGAAGGCAGAGAAGCAAACGAAGGCAGAGATGCAAAAGGAGAAAGGGAGTGCAGTTGAAAGCAGGTGAGTAAAAAAATGCTTGGGGGAGGCAAGGGCATCTGGGCGGGGGCGCCAACCTTACCCTGCATGGTGGCAGGAACCGCAGCAGCCGCCGTCACACAGCTGTCTGGCTCAGCAACAGCGGCATTTGCGGCAGTGGCGGCCAAACTCCAATTGCCTCCTCCAGGCTCTTTTATACCCTCCCCGCTCCCGTAGCACTGGACAATGGGAGGGAGGGAGGGAAGGAAGGGACAAAGAGTGGAGGAAGGAAAGGAAGGGAGGGAGGGAGGGACAATGGAAGGGAGGGAGGGAAGGAGGAAAGGACAAAGGGAGGGAAGGAAGGAAGGAAGGAAGGAAGGAAGGAAAGAAGGAAGGAAGGGACAATGGGAGGGAGAGAGGGAGGAAAGGAAGGTGCCCATGCCTGTCCCACCCCCCTCCACCAGAGACTCACAGATCCCCCCACATCCCCGCCCGCACCCCCCCATAGGCACCCCGCAATCTGAGTGATGAGCTGGCCACACACCCCTGGCCATTGACTTCGCTTGTCAAAAATTTGCAAAAGGTGATCACATGACCCTGGGACACTGTGACCGTCATAAGTATGAATCAGTTGCCAAGCATCCGAATGTAAATCACATGACCCTGAGGATGCTGCAACAGCATTAAGTGTGAAAAATGGTCATAATTTGCTTTTTTCAGTGCCGTTGTAACTTCGAACAGTCACTAAGCGAATTGTTGTAAGTCAAGGACTACTTGTACTTTAGCATTTTTCCTTTTTTTGGGGTAAAGTTTTTGACACCTTGCTGGGCGACTGGTGGTACTCAGATATTGCCTTATCCTAAAAGTGGTACAATAGGTGAAAAGGTTGAAAAGCTCTGCTCTAGATGACCCTGACTGTTAACTCCAACTGTTTTGGAGGGAAACTTTGAACATTCATATATGGGTGGGTTTTTCAAATGTTGTGATTGGTTAATGCCCTGTGGGCTCAGAGTATAAATTACAGGCAATTGCCTGCAGTTCTCCAGTTCTAGTTTGAGTCAATAAATAACATTGTAACTATGCTGGTCTGCTCCTTGCCTACTGAAGCCCACTACACCAGTGGTTCTCAACCTATGGGTCGCGACCCCATTTGGGGTCGATCGACCATTTCACGGGGGTCGCCAAGCAAGGCTGTCCGCCATTTTTTCCCCTTTTCCGGTGGGTGCCTTACCTCCCTTGAGCTGGGCCAGCTGGTGGTCGGCCTGCTCCGTCTCTGCCACTTGCCAGCTACGCCTCGGCCGGCGCAGGGGGCAGAACCACGCATGCGCGGCGCTCCCAGGCAAGGAAAGTCCTCGACTTATGACCGGTTGGGTAGTCCTCGACTTATGACCAGTTTAGTCCTCGACTTACGACCGGTTTAGTCCTCGATTTACGACCGGTTTAGTCCTCGATTTACGACCAGTTGGGGGTTGTGGCATTAAAAAGGTTGAGGACCACTGCACTACACAATAGTGGCAACGAGGATGGGATGCTGCAGAGGAGCAAGAGACTGCTAACCAAGAGATTGAAATCACTGGGTGATAGGCTGGGTAAAGAGCCCCGGCAGGCCTAGTTCTCACCCCTGCCTACCAGTAAGCCACACTGGAGGCACGCTGAAATCACTGGGTGTCAGAACAGGTAAAGAGCCCTGGTGGGACCATGCTCCCCACCCTGCCTGCCAGTAAGACACACTGGAGGCACAGATATACCTGAGGGATCTGTCCCCAGGATCCCAAAGTGCAGCACAGCTCCAACCGCAGCAGTATGGGCATTAACCAGCACCACAGGGGCCTCCCCAAAATGGCTACATTGGGAAGGCTCAACGAGTTCGATATTACTCATCCAGAACAGTGGAGTTCATACGTCTCCCAAGTAGACAACTATCTCCGGGCTAACCAGATCACAGACGATGGCCTGAAGGCGGCAACCTTACTATGTGTCTGGGAAAAGCCACGTTTGATATTGCTGAAAACCTGATAGCACCAGCAAGTATAGAGACTGTGGCCTATGCAGACCTCAAGAAAAAATTAAGGGAACATTTTGAGCTGAAACTTTCAGTAATCGCCTGGCGCCATGCATTCGAACAAAGTGAGCAGAGATCCGGGGAATCTGCAGCAGAGATTGTGGCAGCCCTTTGCCAAGCTTTGTGCCAATGCAAGTTCCCTGACCTGGAAGACCGTCTCAGAGACAGGCTCGTTTGCAGCCTGCATAATAGAGAATTACAGCAGCACCTATTCGCCATGGAGAAACTGACTTTCCAAGATGCATTGAAGGAAGTTATGGCAGAAGAGGCTGCCAGAGGGGCAATGAAGACTCTCCAGCCACCTAAAACACACACCAGCCCCACAGCAATCCATCAAGAGACCGCAGAAGGCTCGGGGGAGGCCAGTGAGAGTGAAGAAATTGATCGTTTGCGGAGAGAGCCACCCAGATGGCCACACTCCACAGAGCAAGCAACTTCCCCACAGAGCTGCACAAGCTGCGGGTGACAGCAATAAAGAGCAGAGTGCAGATTCCACACAGCAGTATGCCATGCCTGTGGAAAGCAAGGGCACCTTGCCAGAGTTTGCAGAGGTCGTCAGCGGGAAACGAAACCTGAAACACAGCAGCACAAGCGGAAATGGCCCCCAAGACAGAACAGAGTTGAATACTGCTCAGGAAGGAGTAGCATCCAATGCACAGGGGCCCAATATTCCATCAAAGAAAAGATAAGACTCCAACTAAGACTGCAAGGGGTCCCATGTTCCATGGAGCTAGATACTAATAATAATAATAATAATAAAGTTGGAAGGGACCTTGGAGGTCATCGAGTCCAACCTCCTGCTCAGGCAGGAACCCTACACCATTTCAGACAAATGGCTGTCCAGCTCTTCTTAAAAACTTCCAGTGTTGGAGCATTCACCGCTTCTGGAGGCAGGTTGTTCCATTGGTTAATTGTTCTAACTGTCAGGAAGTTTCTCCTTAGTTCTAAGTTGCTTCTCTCCTTGATTAGTTTCCATCCGTTGCTTCTCGTCCTGCCTTCAGGTGCCTTGGAGAATAGCTTGACTCCCTTTTCTTTGTGGCAGCCCCTGAGATATTGGAACACTGCTATCATGTCCCCCCTCGTCCTTCTCTTCGTTAAACTAGACATACCCAATTCCAGCAACCATTCCTTATATGTTTTAGCCTCCAGTCCCCTAATCATCTTTGTTGCTCTTCTCTGTACTCTTTCTAGAGTCTCAACATCTTTTTTACATCGTGGTGACCAAAAC
>NW_015389487.1:117207-122718 GCF_001527695.2 Protobothrops mucrosquamatus | reverse complement strand
TAATGACCCCCATTGTTATTGTTAGTCCATTTGGTGATATCCACCTCCAGTCCCTTTGAAGTAGGCTGAAGGAAGTGAGGGCCATAAAGCCCCTTTGTTCACCCCCTTCCCTTCATCGTATGACAGAATCCAGAGCAGACAGAAATGCGGGTTTTCATAGTTGATAACTAGATATGGAGTATATTTGGATTCTGACAGGGAGACTCCAATAATGACCCCAGTTAAGCCTAATGGGGACGTCCGCATCTGCGCAGACTACAATGCACCATAAACAAAGCACTACAGCAACATGCTTACCCTGTACCAGTAGTGAGCCACATCCTCGCTTTGCTCCACGGAGGCTGAATCTTTGCTAAGTTAGACCTCGCCCAGGCTTACCAGCAGCTACCGGTAGACGACACTACCATAGAAGCACAAACAATCATCACACAGAGAGATGCATTTCAAGTGTGCCGCTTGCAGTTTGGTGTAAGTGTAGCATCAGGGTTGTTCCAAAGTATTATGGAACGAACACTGAAGAACATTCCCGGTGTCTGCCCATATTTTGATGACATCCTGATCATGGGGGAATCCGGGGCAGTCCTGGCGGACGTCAGTACTCCAATGTTTCCGTGAGGCAGGCCTAAAACTCAAGAAGGAAAAGTGCCAGATCGGCGTGGAATACATAGAATTCTTGGGTTTCCACATCGATGCTGCCGGAATCCACCTATCTTACGCAAATCTAAAGGCAATTCAGCAAGCCCCCACACCAAAATCCAAGGGGGAGCTACAAGCATTCCTGGGCTTGCTCAATTTTTACCACTCCTTCTTACCGCATAAGGCTGTCCTGGCAGAACTGCTACACTGCCTACTGGACTAAAAAATGCCCTGGGTCTTGTCGCACACCCAAAACAAAGCGTTCAAGGTGGTAAAATGATTGTTATCATCGGATTCTGTCCTAGCTCATTTCAACGAAAACCTACCAGTAACACTAGCCTGTGAAGCTTCGCCATACGGCATTGGGGCAGTACTAAGCCACAGGATGCCAGATGGTAGAGAGGCCCCCATCGCATAGTATTCTAGAATGTTATCATCAGCTGAAAGAAACTATGCCCAGATAGACAAGGAATCACTCGCCATAGTGGCTGGCATAAAGAAGTTCCACGACTTCTGACTTCCGGTTCCGGTATGCGGCGACGCCGGTCGTGTCTGGAGACACGTCTCCACTCCAGCCAGGTTTTCTTTGCCGGTAGACCCCTTAGTGGGTCAAAAGTCACCCTGGAGGGGTGACCACCAAGGAGGAGGCTTGCTGGTGACTGCAGGAGGGCAGCTGCTTCTCCCGTGGCCCCAGCTATCTCGTTAGGGCCGACGGAGCAAAGATCATCCTGCAAGATGGCCGATTACCCTGCTGCACCAGCCAAAAGTCACAATTACATCTAAGCGTAATAGACCCACTGTGGATGATCCAGGTGAGACCCCTTCAGCTCCTCTCTTCACCCTTTTCTGTTTTTTTTAATTGTCTGTAAAAGCTTTGTTGGAATTATTTCCCTGTCTTGAAAAAGCAGCTTTTGTATGCATGGGAAGAAAGGCGCTGAACAAAAGGATAGAACAAAAAAAATTAAAGACTACGCTTTATTCTCATTTACTTTGGGATGCAGAAAAAACGCTTTTCTGAGCTGTACTATTATTTTATACTGGAAGATTATTTCTTTTTCCACTTTTTCCTTTAAAAGACAGAAAAAAGGGGGAAATGGTGTCTGGAAAAGATTTTTTAATCTACTGAGGACATCTAGTGGCAAAAAGTTAACATTGCAACTGCTGATTATTGTTTGGAGATGAGATGGACTTGACCTTCAAACTACTCTTGAAGAGAAAAGATAAGCTGATGCAGCTGTGGGAATTGTGGGGGTGGATATTGCTTAACATTTATTAATTACAGCCTCCACTAAAAGAAAAAAGTGCTTCTCTTCAATTATTATTAAAATGGAGAAACCTTACTCACAATTAAACTGTAAACTCATACTGGAAAAGATTTATGAGGCTACTGAAGAAATATGTGCCACAATGAAAGAGATTACTACAGAATTAAGAGCCAGAAACTCTACTCCAAACCTTCAAACTGACTTTCAGACTACATCTGACCATTATACAAACCAAAATATACTAGAAGAGGAATCAATTGAGAATAAAGAGGAATTTATTTTACCTTACAAGCATTTCATTTATATCCTCGAGGATCAGAAAAATCAAAGACTGAGATTTGAACCTTTAAAGCAACGAGGCTTTAAGGATAAGAGAAATAGATGTCCAATGCAGAGGTCAGGATGCTTTTTACTGTCTCAAATGATATTACAAGCAACAAAGAGAGACCTATTGGCTGAAAGGGAAGCTCTGTTATGGAAACCTGCCTGGCACAAAAAGAAGGCCAGAATAAGACTGAAAAGAGAAATTTAAAATTATATGTAATGGATCAAAGGCACTGTAGAACTATGGATTGATTTAAGGATTAAGATTTTGAGTTAGAAGTAAGAGAAAAATGGGTGATTATTAATGAAAACTATTATGTAATGGAATGAAGAAAATTGAAGAGGTGTTTTAGATCTGGATTGAATTAATAATTAATTGAATGTTAATTTAATAAGATGATGTGTTTGTTTGATAATATGGATGTTATTAGGTATGATAATTAACTGGATGAAATTTGAATCTCGTCCAATGGACTGAAATGATTTAAGGTTTGATATTATTTTGTTATCTTAAAGAGATTGATTGATGGATGGATTAGATATGTATAGGATAGACCAGTGATGGCGAACCTTTTAGAAACTGAGTGCCCAAACTGCAACCCAAAGCCCACTTATGCATCGTCGAGTGCCGGGTGGGTGTGGCCCATTGGGTGGGTGTGGCCCATTGGGTAGGTGTGGCCCATCAGGTGGGCGTGGCTGCGGTGGTAACGGCAGACTGGGTGGGACTAAAAAGTTCAATCAATCAATTCCAACTTTGCAAGATCTTTTTTTTTCCCGCGAGAAGTTGAAATTGACTGATTGAACCTTTTTTTTTTTTTTTGCACACGGCGGTGGAGGCCTAAAGCGAAAAGGTTTTATAAAACCCAGCTGAAGGCCTAGGACTGGGGCGATGGCACACGTGCCCACAGAGAGGGCTCTGAGTGCCGCCTCTGGCACCCGTGCCATAGGTTCGCCACCACTGGGATAGACCAATATTTTATTTTAATTAGGAGATATTAGTGGAAGAAGAAATAAACAAGACTTATGATAAAATTAAGGAACTAGAATATACCTGGAAGGGATACCTGAATTGATAATGTGTTTATTTAAAGTTAAATTTGATTATGGTATTGTAAATTCATAAAGCTCCAAAACAGGTTTAGGATCAATAGAAATTTAAGTTAGAAATGGATTATCTTAAATATATTAAGCTATTTGAGGGAAATAGAGGGAATATTTGATGTATTGATTGAGTTATTCATATATGTTTTATTTCTGGATGTTTGATTATCCCTGCACCATGGTGTGTCTTGAGCACTTTGTTTTAAGAATTAAAAAACCAATAAAATTTGTTTCAAAAAAAAAAAAGAAGTTCCACGACTTCTTATATGGAGGAACCTTCACCATCTTTACAGACCACAAACCTCTGCTTGGTCTCTTCACAGCAGACAAACAGACACCACAGATCCTGTCACCACGAATGCTACCATGGTCCATTTTCATGGTTGCATACTCGTACCGGCTAGTCCACAAGCTGGGTAAGGAAATGGGCCATGCTGATGCTCTCAGCTGACTGCCTCTACCGCAGACTGATCCAGACCCAGACCCAGCTTGTCGTATCCTGGCGATCCAGGACCTGCCTGAAGCACCCCTACATGCAGGGGACGTTGCAGCTGAAACCACCACGGACAGAACGCTTAGCCGCGTTTTTAACTGGGTGTTAAGGGGATGGCCAGAGACCTGGCTAGGCCCTAGGTTCCATCACTACGCTTCTTGGAAAAATGAACTGTTGGCCCACAAAGGATGTGTGCTATGGGGCAGCAGGGTCATCATTCCATCCAGTCTTCACTCCAGGGTGCTGGATTCCTTTCACGAGGGGCACCCAGGAATTGTTCGAATGAAGGCTCTAGCCAGGAGCTACTTGTGGTGGCCAAGCTGGACAAGGACATTTAGAATCAAATAAGGAGTTGCCAGGCCTGCCAAGAAACCTGACCGGAGATGCCACAAGCACCAGTGCACATGCTCCATGGTCTCATGTGCACATTAACTTTGCAGGCCCCTTCCAAGGGCAGGTGTTCCTAATTGTAGTGGACAGTTATTCCAAGTGGTTGGAAGTGGCACCGGTCTCATCGATGACAACAACCAGGGTCATCCAAGAGTTGCACTGGCTGTTCACCACACATGGTCTTCCAGATGTAATCGTGTCCAACAACGGGGCACAATTCACGGCAGGAGAGTTTCAATCTTTCCTCAACACCAACATGATTCAGCACATAACATCTGCTCCATTCCATCCCGCGACCAACGGTCAGATCGAACGAATGGTCAGGACCACAAAGGAGGTGCTCAAGCAGATGATGACTGGGGACGGGAATCACCACCTGGCAAACTTCCTCCTGTGTCAACACACAGTACAGCAACAGGTCACAGCCCAGCGGAGTTGAGGTGGGGCCGCCAGCTCACCATGAAGCTCAACCGACTTCACCCAGACAGAGTAGTGGCAAAGACAGCTCAACCAAAGCCCTCCAGGAACTAACAGCTGGGTAAATTGGTCTGGGCCAGGAACTTGGGTGGCAGTTAGGGTAACTAAGATAACGTGGTCCTTGTCATACGAGGTTATTCTGGAAAATGATTGTATGGTCAGATGCCACATTGATCAGTTACAGCGTCAGCAGGCCGGGCCAGTCCCAGGTGAGGATCTCAAGGTTTTATCAGACACACAAGAGAACTGTTTTCTTCCGAGTTTGCCTACATCACCCATGGCCACCTCCAGGGAAACGGAGGTACGAAGGGCCATAGAACCACCGCCACTCACGGGCAACCTAAATAGCCATCATGTCTCTGTTCAACTGGAGATAGACAATACTCCACTTGAACAGGACTCTCCAATAACATTGCAGAAACTTATTCAAAGATTATGGAGAGCTTTTTAATGTATTTTTTCTTATAGCTAATACAAATTCTCCATTCACTGGTAAAACAAATATGGTTATGCTTTATTGCTAAATCAGTTATGTCTATTTCAAAGTGTTGATTTATATCAAGGATGTGCTCTATGTTCTCAACTGCAAAGCACCAGCCATATCTCAGTATTTCTAGTGCAGATCTGAATAATAGTATATTATCTGCAATTAGTTGAGTTCTCTCTCTTTTTCATTCACTCCCTCATTTGTAACTCCTCTACTGATTATAATATGAAACCTTCTCCATGCTTAGAACCTAGCTGTAAATATAAACATGCATATATATTTTTTGCATGAGAAAATTAAAACCACAAATTATTTCTTCCTTCACTGGATTGGACTGT
>NW_015389487.1:113187-116575 GCF_001527695.2 Protobothrops mucrosquamatus | reverse complement strand
TCCAGCTCCTGACCTTAAAAATAAGAGCACATATAATAACTCTTATGACTTGTTCAAACAAAACAGTCTAAATTTAATGCCATATCATTCATGTCTCACTTCAAGTAGAAATCCAAATCTAGGGGAAATTCAAATCTCCCCAGGACAAAATCCTCTACCTTAAGAGAAAAGTGATTTTATGCAGCAAAAGCTGAATAGTCACTTAGTGAAAAATTCATTGTCTTCAGCTGAGGATCAAAGCGAACAAACCAACCAAGTACCATTTATCCATCCTGCATTGTAGAGGATGCTTAGCATCCATCTGTACAAAGTGTTCCTAATTTTTAAAAATGCCTACATTATACACTGTATCAGTAACAGACAGTACAGGAAAGTAAAGATCACACTCCATTTGTTGCATACATATCCAAATCCACCAATGAAGTTGAAATAGTAGTCATTAAAAGAGTCCTGAAACAATGGCCCAAAGAATCATGTTATGATCACAGCAATAGCGCTTAGCACTAGCGCAGTGGTGGCAAACCTATGGCACGCATGCCACAGGTGGCACGCAGAGCTCTCTGTGTGGGCACGCATGCAGTCGCCCCAGTCCAGGGCCTTAAGTCCCATCCATGAGCAACCTGCATCAAAATCTCCCTGGGCAAGTGGCTTTTTAAGCTTCTCGCGAGAAGTTAGAAAGTCTGATGGAATTTTTTTTGTTTACCGATAGTCCCACAAACACGCGGCAAAGGCTGAGAAGCGAATGGAGAAACAGAATGCATCTGAAAGGCAGTTTAGTAAAAAAAAAAATGCTTGGGGGAGGCGTGGGAATCTGGGTGTGGGTAGGCGCAGCAACCTTACCCTGCATGGTGGCAGGAGGGTGGGGCACGTGCCTTTCCTATGACAGGACAGCCCCCGGAGCGGCCATGCTAGGCAGCGGTGGGAAGGGTGTTGAGGTGGGTGCTGGCAGGCCGACCAAAGCAGCAGGTGGAGCACTGGAGGCTCAGGGAGGGAGGGTGCTGAAGCATGAAAGGAAACGAAGTTGTTTTGGGGGGGAAAGGTCAATCAATCAATTCCAACTTTGTGATCTTTCACGAGAAGTTGGAATTGATTGATTGACCTTCCCCCCCCCCAAAAAAAAACTTTCTTTGTCCTTGCAAGCAGCTGTGATGGATCACAAAGGAGAAATGTCACGGGGCTGGGAGTCAGGTAAGGAAAGAAAGGCAATTTCTGGGGGGAGCGAGGATTTCTTTCCTTACCTGCCCCATTTGTTCTGAGGCCGCTTTCTGCTCAACTGCATTGCTCTTGCCAATGGCCCGACTGCCCACTTAAGCACCCTCCCTCCCTGAGCCTCCAGCGATCCACCTGCTGCTTTGGTGACTCTCTGTCAGAGAAGAGAACTTCGCCGCTCTGCCTACAGAGCCACCAAAGCTATTACTGAATGGGCAGGTGAGGGGGGAACCTGCCCCCCTTGCTCCATGGCCACTTTCGGCTGAACCGCACTGCAGCAGCATTGGGTGCAATACACGAGGTGGCAAATAGCCGTGTTACGCTGAAACCAGCCATTTGCCGCCTCCTGCCCAATGCCGCTGCCATAAGGCCACAGAACAAGCCGGGCGGCAGCAAGAAACCGGTATAACAGTTCCTTATCTCCGCCTGGCTTGTTCTGCGGTCTTATGGCAGCGGCATTGGGCGTGATGTTCAAGGCAGCAAAACTGGCCGTTTGCCATCTCCTGCACAATGCCGCTGCCATGAGGCCACGGAACAAGCTGGGTGGCGGTAAGAAACCGATATACCAGATCCCCCCTCCCCTACTCCGCCTGTTGCTGGAGGGCTGGCCCGGTATTCGCAATGGGCTGTGGATCCTCAGAGTGCACAGGTCGAGGGGCCGGCAGGCTGTGGCTGTTGATGGACACAATTGGCTGGCCCCCATGCATTTGCTGTGTGCAGAGGCCGATGGTGTCAGGCAGTAGCCGCCCCAGTCCCTGCCTTGCGTTGCCTTGCCCTGCGGTAATTGTACCCCTACCCTGCCCCCTGCCTGGTCTTACCTCACCCCGCAGGATGAGCCTCCTGCCTACCATCCCACCCGCCAGAGACCCCCTGGATCCCCCAGCCCTGCCCGGCCCCCACAGGCATCCCTCCCCACGAGCAACATCGAGGTGGCCACCCCCACCCAGTCTGCCATGACCACTGGAACCACGCCCACTCAGTGGTCACACCAACCCACTGGGCTACACCCACCCAGCACCCGACAATAAATAAGTGGGGTTTGGGTTGCAGTTTGGGCACTCGGTCTCTAAAAGGTTCATCATCACTGTACTAGCACATACAGTATATATCACTTCATAGTGCTTTACAACACTCTCTAAGCAGTTTATAAATGTCAGCATATTGCCCACAGAAATCTGGGTCCTCATTTTACTGACCTCAAAAGGATGGAAGGCTGAGTCAACCTTGAAATGGTCAAGATCAAACTCATGGCAGTGGGCAGAGTTTGCCTGCAATACTGTGGTGGAGCAATACTACTGCTCCACCACAGCACCTCATGATCATGACTCCAGAGGCATATTATAAAGAGAAACAAGGCTGCAAACCCTGAATGGCTGCTTGGGGACCACAGCTTGGAACACTGTAGTGCAGTCTTTTTATTGAAATAGTTCTGAAGAGCATGCTATATCTAGCTTGTATGTCAGTTATCTGGGATGTATCATTAGATTCTTTGGACAGGCACAGGCTGCTGATTTTCTTATTTATTAAAACTGAAAGAGGAAATTTCTATCTCATTCCTGCCCAGTGACCTGGGTATTTACATCAAGGCTTTCTTCCTATGGAACAGCATAGGATTAGTTAGTTTTATGAAAAAAAATTATCTAGATATTTAATTTTATTTATTATTAACTTCTATGCTGCCCATCTGGCCAAGGTGACTCTAAGCCGTGTCCAGTCATACAATTAAAATACCATATAAAACATTTAAACATTAAATAAGAACTATATATTTAAATTTCAGTTAAAATTAAATTAATCAAGAGAGAAAGGAAGGGAGCAAAGTATGCATGGGGAGGAGGTAGGGTCTAACTAATCATTAACCACCTCCAAGATGCCCCCTTGGAGCATCAAGATCATCATCACCTAACAGAGCCAGATCTTCGTCCTTTCAAAAGGTCAGAAGGGAGGATGAAGATCTTATCATTAGAACTCGTTCAGTCCAAATTTCTGAGATTAGCCCTTATCAAATAAAGATGTGGTTTGACTTGTAAACAGAAACTATTCTTTATGGAACCCGTATTCATGCCTGTAATCTAAAGCATCAGGCAAGCTTGCTTTTTATTTTTATTTTTATTTTTTTTTAAACAAGTTTTATTGGTTTTTTAACTTTTGCAACAAGATGCTCGAGAAACACCGTGGT
>NW_015389487.1:103211-106993 GCF_001527695.2 Protobothrops mucrosquamatus | reverse complement strand
GGGGATGTGTTTGGGAGCGACTGCAAAGTTGAATCCTTTGGAAAGGACATTGGTTTCGGCTTTGGTGAGGATCCTATCTGAGGTGTTATGCACTGTTTGTTTCATGTGTGGATGTGAGGGGGGAGGGGTTTTTTCTGGCATTCTTGTAGTCTTTGGAGTTTGTTGGTGTGTGTGTCTGTCTTGAGGGTGGTCTATGTTTCGGCTCTCCAGACGGCGAGTTGTTTGGATTTGTCCCAAAGTGCGGGGTGGATCTTGTTGCTGAGTTTGAGAGGAAGTGAGAGATCTTTGTTGATTCGGTCTAGGAGGAATCTTTTTGTGTGAAGTTCATTTCTGATTAGGGCCAATTCTGTTCTTTTCAGGATGCATTTGGTGGCTGCAGAGTTGGAGTGGAATTTCAATTGGAAGCATGTGGGGATTAAATTTTGATCTCGGCAGTTGCGTCGGAATGCGAGGTCACATAAAATGGAAGCTCTTTGGACTTCGAGTTTTTCATAGGTCCTGGTCAGATGGTGGATTTCCTCCCCGTAGAGGTACGATATTTGTTTTCTGAGGTTTTCGCGGGTGTTTGTATGTAGGTCTTTGGTTGTTCGGGTTTTCTCCCATGTAAAATTGGAAGTGTCTTGGCGACATTTCGACGAAGTCACATTCGTCATCTTCAGGCTGGTGTCTTCAGCTTCGTGCTTCTAGGAGTAGTGTATGGATTGGAGGGGTTTAAAGTGGCTAATGATGGCTTCTAGTTTGTGGTCGTGCCTCATCATCTGTGTGGGTTTGGGTTTGCTTTTTGCGTGGATATATGGTGGTGACATCCTGTGTGGTTTTCGTGAGTGTGGGTCTGGTGTCATTCTTTGTGTTAGGGACTTGTTTGCCAATAAGGGCGGGTTTCCAAATGGCTGGTAGGCAGGAGGTATCATCTCGTTTATTCATGCTGTGTGGGCGTTTTTCTATCTCGATGGCTTCTCTGATTATTCTGTTGTTAAAGTGTTCAATTTGGATTGCAAACAAAGAATTAAGGGAGAACTGGAATAGCCATTTTGAACTTTTTAGTTCTTTTCAACCAGACATACCCTTCTGAGATTCGAACCTGGGCAGCCTGCATGTTAAGCAGATGTATTAACCTCTAGGCCACAGGCTCTTTCTCACTTTGTCAGCTATGAGACAGGGGAGAAGAATTATCTTGAGTTTGGTGCACCCTGTCGGCCCAAATATGGGAGAAAGGAATCTTTTGCCTGTATCAGCTCAAACTAGAGCCATCCACAGGCAGCAGTCGCAACTGCGACGTCATATGTGTTTTTCAAAATTTGGATTTCTCCCATATATATATATATATATAACTCAAATTAATACATTAAACGTTTCCTCTCTGTTTCCCTCAAATAGCATAACATATTTAAAATAACCCATTTCTAGATTACATTTATATAGATCCAAATCCTGTTTTTAAGCTTTACTAATTTACAATTACCATAATCTGATTTAATCTTAAATAAGCATATTATTAGCACTTCGGGTACCCCTTCTAAAATACACATAATATTCCAGCAATAACATTCTAATATTTCCAGATGTATTCTAATTCTTAATCTAATAAATCATTAATTTTATCACAAATCTCTCTTATTTCTTCTTCCACTACAAAATAATTATCCTAGTTAAAATAAAAATATTACTCTGCTCTATGTATATATAGTCAATCAGTCAATCTATTTCTATAACAAAACAAAACAAAACAAAACACAAAATCATTTCAGTCCATTAGGTAGGATTTAAATCTCATCCAAATAATTATCATATCTAAAACACACATATTATTACACAAAATATCATCTTACTAACTTGACATACTCAATTAATTGTTAGATCAGTCCAAATCTCTGAAGCCTCTTCCATTTTCTTATTCTCGTTCCATTACAGAATAATTTTCATACCTAAAATAAACATATTATTTCAAAAAGTACATTCTTACTCTGTTTCACATATATATTCTACTAATCACGAGTTTTTCTCTCGCTTCTAAATTGAATCTTAAACCTTAAGTCAATCCGTATCTCTACAAGACCATTACATGTCGTTTTAAGTCTCTTTTTTCAGTCTTATTCTGGCTTTCTTTTTGTGCCAAGCAGGTTTCCATAACAGAGCCTCTATTTCAGCAGATAGGTCTCCTTTTATTCCTTGTGATGTCCTTTGGGTCAATGGAAAACATCCCATCCTCTGTTTTAGGAGCCTGACTCCTTTGTAGTTAAGGCCCTTGTTGCTTTAGAAATTCAAGTCTCAATGTTTGGTTCAGCTGAGTAAAACATTCAGTTGTATCCAATTTTATGGTTAGTAGTTGGTTATCAAAGTTATCATCATTCTCAGTAAGTAATGTTTGTACATCAATTCCTGTTATTTTTGGAGTTGTATGTAGTTTGATTAAAGTTACCTTTTGATCCTCAGAAATCTCAATAGGATGCTTATAAGGTAATATAAATTCCTCTTTAATATAAATTAATTCCTCTTCTGGTGTATTTTGGCCTATAGGATGATCAGTTGAAGTCTGGAAGTCAGTTTGAAGGTTTGTAATAAGGTTCTGATTCTTATTTCTGTGGTAATCTCTTTTATTTTAGCGCATACTTGCTCAGTGGCTTCATGAATTTTTTCCAATATAAGTTTACAGTTTAGTTGTAAATAGAGTTTCTCCATTTCAATAATAGTTAGAAGCAGTCCTTTTATCTTTTAGTGGAGGCTATATTTAATAAGGGTTAACCAATGTCCACCCCCACAGTTTCTAACAGCTGCGTCAACTTCTTTATCTTTTCCCTTTTATAATAGTTTGAAGGTCAAGCCAACCTCATCTCCAAACAGAAGCAGAAAATTGCAGTATTAAGTTTCACCACAAGATATCCTCAGAGAGTTACAGAATCTTTCCCAGACACCAATAAAATGAATTTTCCTTTTTTTTTTAGAAGAAAGCTCTATAAAAAGATTTTTTGGGACCCCAGTTAGAAGTAAAATATAGTCATTAAAATTAATTATTCTGTCCTTTCATTCAGCGCTTTTCTTTCCACGCAAACAGACGCCGCTCTCTCAGGGCAGGGAAATAGTTCCAAGAGGGCTTTTTACAGGCAAAGAGAAAAATTGGGTGAAGAGAGGAAAAGGAAGGGTCTCAACCGGATCATCCGCAGTGGTTCTAAACACTTAGATGTTCTTGTGACTTTTGGCTGGTGCAGCTGCTGTCAACGCTGCAAATACTTGCTTTGACAATATGCAGAACTGTCTGGTATTTTTATAGTTAAACCAGGCAACAGGGAAAAAGGGAGGAGAATAAGGATAGCCCAGGAAAAAGAAACCGGGGCTTCCGGTGGTGACAGCTGGCATCGCATGGCGGCTTTTTTAGCCGCCCGTCCGGGAGCATGTCAAAGCTTGAAGAGACAGTGTCTGCCAGCTGTCTCTCAGCTAGGAACCTCGTCCCTCGGGCAAAGAGGGGGAGGTGAGTGAGTCCGGATAGGGCTAGAGCTTCCTTTCGCCCTGGTTTTGTCTTAATCCGGGGTGAAAGATGCTAGCTCGCCCGGAGTCTGGACAATCTCCGCGCCCCGAGACGCCTTCACTCCTTGCTTGTGGAGCGAAGCCAGATGCAGCTCCCACCTCTGCGATCGAAGGTATTTGATTTAAAATTATAAACAGACAGAACTGAACAGGAGGCTGGAATTGTAATGGATTTATTGGGACTTTAACTTTGAAAATTATCAACATCTTCTTTATTTACTGAGGATTTAAAGTGAGAGAAAATGGCTGCGGATCTGCCG
>NW_015389487.1:100121-101315 GCF_001527695.2 Protobothrops mucrosquamatus | reverse complement strand
GATGTTTGGATTTGGGGAAGATGGATAATTTTGTTTTGAGTTTTGAGTTAAAATGGAGTTTAATTTTTGTTTTTTGTTTTTTAATTATTTGAGTTAAAGTTTTTTTTTTAACTGATTGCTTTATGAGGTGTTGAATCCTGTTTTAGTTCTGGGAAGTCGGGGAGGGGAGGGGTTTAAGGGGAAATTATAAATTGATGTAAATAATTATAAGTATATAATGGAATTGTAATAATAAGATGATATTCCCGGCAGGTTCCCCAAATTGCACTCGATGTGGTGGTTAGAAGGTGAAAGGGATGTAGAGTGGTAGGAGGAAAGAGGAGAGGTTGTAGGGTTAGGGGGAGGAAAGAGAGGGAAAGTGGATAAGGGTGGAGGCAAGGCGGGGACTGCCGGGAGTATTCGGAAATATTTTGAGTAAAAATCTTTTTTCTTTTGTGGTGTTTGTAGATGCATCATTTGTATTTGTTGTTTAATTCAAAATAATAAAAATTTTATATAAAGAAACCGGAAGTAAATCACATCTTCCAAGTTGATTGGAAGATGTAAACCATGACCCCAAAATAAGGGGGGGGGGAATGCTTAGAATGTATATGTGTAACGGAAGAGAAGCCAGACCTAAGCATTTCCACCATGCTATACTGACGTCTCTGTAACCTTAATAAATGCTTTTAGGAAAAAATATGCCTGAAAGTCCTTTTAAGTGTTTCGTTAATCAGACACATGACATCATGCTTAGGTCTGAACTCCTTTCAAGACGATCTGGGGTCCCGAACTCCATCCACTGCCTCTAAGCTTGAGAGGTCTGGTAAAGATTCGGGGAAAATCTCATCATGGAGAAAGGAAGTTTGTCTGAGGCCAGCCCCCTGGCTGCAACAGTTTCCCCGGGGGGGGGGGAAGCGACAGCCGGCAAGCCGGGGGAGAGAGGAATCTGGCAGATTTCCCAGCTGAGAGCAAAAACATCAAAAGCAGAAATGGTGAGTCACAGTCCTGAAGATGGAGGGAATCCCAAATTGAGGCCTTTCCAGCAATGGGCAGGGTGGCATAATCAGCAGCAACTGAGCTTACCACAGCTAATAGAGGCCTTGCAGCAGCTTGAGAGGATACAAAAGCCAGGAGAGCTACAGCCGGTGAGCTTGCAGATGAGGGAGGCCCAGCATGTCCAGCAACCATTGAGGGGCCTACAGCAGCAGAGGG
>NW_015389487.1:95163-96614 GCF_001527695.2 Protobothrops mucrosquamatus | reverse complement strand
GATGTGGCAGTTGGAGCTGTGTTACTGCAAAAGAACAAAAATGGGATCCTGCAACCCTGTGCCTACACCTCTAAGAAATTTACTGAGAGCGAGCGGAGATGGGCAATCTGGGAGAAAGAGGCCTTCACGATTAGATGGGCACTATTAAACTGGCGACACTATCTGGAGGGGAGCAAGGTGCCATTTGAGGTATGGACAGATCACAAAAATTTAGAAGCACTGAAAACTCCCCGCAAATTGTCCCCAAAGCAAGTGCGGTGGGCACAGTACTTTAACTGCTTCGACTTCACTCTAAAGTACATACCAAGAGGAAAGAACTTCCTAGCTGATGCGCTATCCCGGCTACCCCAATACAAGAGTGAATGGGAAGAGGTTAACGAGGCAATTATCCCCAATCCGCAAACTGCCACTCAACTTACACCTCGCAGGGTCCCCAATCCTGATGACCCTGGAGCAAAGAAAATAAAATGAGAACTCCTCACTGACCAATGGTTCACAGATAATCAGACCTCCCTAACGTGCAGGGATGGTTTGGCTTAAATGGGGGGAAAACTATATTTGCCAGAAGCCCTCCGTCTTAATGCTCTCAAACACAGCCATGATGTAAAACAGGCTGGACACTTCGGATATTTGAAAACCCTACACCTCACCCTCCGACAATTCTGGTGGCCGGGGCTGAAAAAGGATGTGGAAAACTATGTAAAAAGTTGTACTGTATGTGCCACAATGAAAAGAATCCTGGGGAAAACCCCTGGACTACTGCAACCCATGGTAGACCCTTCTCAACCATGGGAAGAAATAGCTATGGACTTTATAGTAGACCTACCTGAAAGTAGTGGAAACACTGTCATCTGGACTGTAATAGACCTGTTCTCGAAGCAAGCTCATTTCATCGCCTGCAAAGGACTCCCATCTTCCCAACGACTGGCCAAATTGTTCCTGAAACATGTCTACTGGCTGCATGGCGCCCCTAAGTGGATAATTTCAGACAGGGGAGTGCAGTTCACAGCGAAGTTTTGGAGAACTTTCCTTACATTAATTGGATCATCTCAAGGTTTATCATCTGCTTTTCATCCGGCCACCAATGGGGCCGCAGAAGCCGCTAACAAAATGGTGGAGCAATATCTTAGGTGCTACATTTCTTACCAACAGACAAACTGGACTGATCTTCTCCCTTTTGCGGAGGTGGCGTACAATAATTCTGTGCATAGCAGCACCGGTTACATGCCTTTCAGAGTGGCCACAGGAAAAGAACCCAATACCTGAATATCCTCAGATGCCCTCCGCTTCCCAGACACTTGACCAGTGGGTGAGGGGGTGGGAAGAAGTTTGGAGAAACACAAAAACTGCTTTAAAAAAGACTTTTGAAACCTATAAAAAGCAGGCTGATAAAAAGAGGGCTCCCCAAAGAACATTCCAAGTTGGGGAAAAGGTTTATTTGTCAACTAAAT
>NW_015389487.1:90367-94477 GCF_001527695.2 Protobothrops mucrosquamatus | reverse complement strand
GCTCCACGTTAAGACCTCCTCCAAAAAAGGCACCTGGGCCCCTTGTGGTTGCGGGACAGACCCACTATGAAGTAACGTGTATTCTCGACTCTAGAATTTTTAGAGGGAAATTGCAGTATCTAGTACAATGGAAGGGATACCCATTATCCAAAGCCACCTGGGTGAAATCCAGTGAAGTAAAGACTAATAGATTGGTCAAAAGGTTTCATGTGAAACACCGTAAGAAACTGAAAGATAACCCTTAACATATGCTTTGGTTTGCTGTACAGGATCTGTCCTTTTTGTAAGGGGGCCCGGATGTCAACGCTGCAAATACTGTATATTCTTGCTTTGACAATATGCAGAACTGTCTGGTATTTTTATAGTTAAACCAGGCAACAGGGAAAAAGGGAGGAGAATAAGGATAGCCCGGGAAAAAGAAACCGGAAGTAAATCACATCTTCCAAGTTGATTGAACCATGACCCCAAAATAAGGGGGGGGGGAATGCTTAGAATGTATATGCGTAACGGAAGAGAAGCCAGACCTAAGCATTTCCACCATGCTGTACTGACGTCTCTGTAACCTTAATAAATGCTTTTAGGAAAAAATATGCCTGAAAGTCCTTTTAAGTGTTTCGTTAATCAGACACATGACAGCTGCATGATCGGCCATCTTGCAGGATGATCTTTGCTCCGTCAGCCCTAAGGAGTCAGCTGGAGCCACGGGAGAAGCTGCTGCCCTCCCACAGTCACCAGAAAGCCTCGTCATCAGTGGTCACCCTTCCATGGCAATTTTCAACCCCCTTCGGGGTCTACCGGCGAAGGAGAATCGGCCGGAGAAGAGATGAGTCTCTTTGCACGACCGCAGTCGCCTTAAACCGGAACCGGAAGTTGCTTTTTATTAATAAACCTAAAATAATTAAGGGCTATTTTGTCACACTACTAAAATGCTGTAGAAAAGGCAAAAACTGGTGTGAATTCTTTCAGTTCTTAAGGAAAGCCAGCTGTGAAAAGTTACACTTGTATGTCTTTCTGAAGGGGCTGATGGTAAATAAAATCTGAAAGTTCCATGGCAGTGAATTTACCATCAAGAAAACTCCCCTTCTTTTTTAAAAAATGTGTCACCTTTTATATGCTTCTGCTATACCCTTTTCTCTTACCACTAGATATACTGTATTGTCAATGTGGATATAATCTAATTTTAAAACTGAATGTGGTAAACAGCTAATTTAAAAAAACTTTGGTTTTTATTCAAGAAATAGAACAAGAAGGAATTGTTTGATTTTTCTGTTTGAAAACTTTAGTGTGTAGTACACAGAAATATTATTTGTTTTACTGAAAAGCTGTTTTCAGATTCACACTGTTTAGCTGTATGTGCTCTTTTGTCATGCTGAGAAAAAATAACTATACCAGGAATGGCTCAAATAATACCTGTTATTTAAAATAGTGGCTTCTCATTACTTTCCATTTGGTCATCATTTAAATCAATTTAATTAGGCTGTATACTCTGAAATCTGTTGATCTTCAAAATGGTCTATAGCTAAGCTTAGTCCAAACTGGCTGGAAGGTGTTGCTAAAAATAGTTTTTATTCTGGTTTAGTAGCAATATGGAAAAGAGAATTACCAAATGCTGTTAGAGACAAAGCAAGTTCATTACTAATTATGTGACTACAGATACCAATCTCTTCCACCCTAACATTTCACTCCTCAAAGAGTGATTTTTGAAAGATATCAAGGGAAGACAACTTTACAGTTCAGTACAAAAAATCTTTGGGTTTTTTGCCCAGTTTGAGCTCATGAACTGAGGTCTCAAATACAATGAGTTAGAAGGAAACATATCAATATTTTATGGAGATTTTCAGTTATCCAGGTCATGGTTGTCTCAAATATGCTTTTTTCAAAAGGCAACTTGTCTTTCTTTGTTTTTCCTTGAAGATGTTTCACTTCTCATCCAAGAGGCTTCACTGGTTCTGGCAGGATACTGGGGTGGGGGGAATGGAAACATTAGTTCTGACAGAATGGGAGTGGAGAATGGAAGGATCATATTTCTTTGCAGTCATCTGGTTGTTAGCATGCTCTCTGAGAGCCATTGAGGCCACTTGGGGGTTTATCTGTGCCCTCGTGGTGACCTGAATCACAGTGCAAATGGGTGTGGAATCTTCTTCTAACTGCTGAAAGGACTGCTGTAGACAGAAGATAGGTGATATGTCTCCCACCTCTGTTGAAAGAGGGCTACTCAATTTTAACATAGATGCCCTCTTTTACCCTTCTTTCAAACCAATGGCCCTCTCTATCCAGAATGTGGAAATTTGCTGTCTTCAGTGACCTGTGCTATTCAAATGCAGATGGACTGATGAATCTTGTCCTGATGGGTTTGTCCTTCTAAGGAAATATCATTCCTTGACTGAAAGGAAATATCAATATTCCATTCTTGTTTCCTCATTCTCCCCATTTCATGAAGGCAGAATCTTTTTTGCTTTTGGAATTGTAGGTCAGTGAAAATTTCTCCTGCATGCAAAGGATATGTTTACCACTATGGTGTGTTCTGTGTCATTAATATGTTTTTATATAAAGAAGAATGAGGACCCAGATTGTTGGGGGCAATATGCTGACTCTATAAACTGCTTAGAGGGGCCTGAAGTGGTATATAAGTCTAAGTGCCATTGTCTCATCTTTCTTAGTATTTGCCTGGCAATTTGATCTGGTAGTGTTGGTGTACCGTGGATTCCTTAAAGAATGAGATCTATTAGAGCAGGGCTTGTCAACCGGTGGTACGCGAACCACTTGTGGTACGCGACCACCTGGCTGGTGGTACATGGCGTCGCCTTCCTCCCCCCCCACGGCGTTGCCTTCCTCCCCCCCCCATTCCTTCCCACCTCACTTGTTTGTGGAAAATATGCTGCTTGGCGGCAGCCTGCATGAACTTTACTGAATGTGCCCTGCAGGAGATGTTTGAAGAGCGCAGGCGTAGAGCAAGGCCCCCCCTCCCCAGGGACTCATTGTGCAGCAACTGGTTTGACTTCTCGTGCACTTAGATCAGCGAAGGGGAGGCCGCCGCAGCGCCGAACTCCTGCGCCCGTCAGCTGGCAACCCCCGAACTTGCACTTGTCAGTTGGCAGGTCTGGCGCCGGCGCCAGCCACCAGTCTCCTTTGCCACCCTGCACGTCATCCTCGACCCCTCCCCCAGCACGTTCATGTCGAGACCGCCGGGGCTTGACAGGAAGAGAGGGAGGGAAGGAGGAAGGGACTCCTCCTCTTCTCCTAAGGTTCAAAGCATGATCAGCTTCCCAAGGGTGCCACAATCCCAATTCATGTGTTTCTGCCGTACCTCCTCAGCGCTCCTGGAAATGGGGCAGGCGGAAGAAAGCTTGGCCAGGCTAGGCAAAGAAAAGCCACCGAGCCGTGAGCTCAGATCGCAGGCAGGCCGGGGAAGGGGGTGAAGAAGAGGAAGGGGATTGGGAGAGAGGAAACGCCAAGCTTGTCCTCGCCTCTCCCAAGAACCTCCTGTGCCACCTCAAGAACCTCCTGTGCCGGTGGCGGGGAGCACGTCAGTGGCCCTTGGGGACCATGCAAGCCCTTGCAACTGCTTCAGCCGAAGAAGCAGGCGGCTGGGAGGCTGCCGTGGGGCCTACCTCCTGCGCCCGTCAGCTGGCGACCCCCGGACCTGCGCCCATCAGCTGGGAGGTCCAGCGACGAAGCCAGCAGGCTGGAAAGCCAAACTGAAGTCACTGGTCATTCACAGGGCACTTCACCTAGAGCAAGCGGCCACAGAGATAACAATACAAACTCTCCAGGTCTGAGAAGGTCACTCAGGGCAAGAGGTCCTCCCAAATACCTAGCCGATTATGTAAGGTGAACAGGTACATAGCGAGAGCTGACTAAAGGTACTGGCGGGTTGCATTTAAGTAAAACAAGGTCGGGGGGAAGTCACTGGTTCTGGTTCAAAGGAACAGTCCCACACCTTATACATTGTGTAACTTTATTTTATTATTAATTATATTACCATCTATAGGGTGGCGTCCATGTGGGCGCAATCTTATTTCATCCAGGGGGAAGGGGTGTTGTGTCCTGAGCCTGCAAGATGCAGGCTCGGGACATTGCAAGAGTCCCGGGCATTTGCAGAAGCTGCCC
>NW_015389487.1:61882-87002 GCF_001527695.2 Protobothrops mucrosquamatus | reverse complement strand
CCAACAGGGCCCGGACTGCTCAATTACAGGAGACAGGCTGGAAAGCCAAACTGAAGTCACTGGTCATTCACAGGGCACTTCACCTAGAGCAAGCGGCCACAGACATAACAATACAAACTCTCCAGGTCTGAGAAGGTCACTCAGGGCAAGAGGTCCTCCCAAATACCTAGCCGATTATGTAAGGTGAACAGGTACATAGTGAGAGCTGACTAAAGGTACTGGTGGGTTGTATTTAAGTAAAACAAGGTCGGGGGGAAGTCACTGGTTCTGGTTCAAAGGAACAGTCCCACACCTTATACATTGTGTAACTTTATTTTATTATTAATTATATTACCATCTATAGGGTGGCATCCATGTGGGCGCAATCTTATTTCATCCAGGGGGAAGGGGTGTTGTGTCCTGAGCCTGCAAGATGCAGGCTCGGGACGTTGCAAGAGTCCCGGGCATTTGCAGAAGCTGCCCGGGACCAGACTGAGCGGCGCCGGCCTTGTGTGCATGCGCAAGGCGGGAAAAGCCCGGCTCATGATTGGTTGAACTCGCCCGGGGATCAGAGGGTATAAATAGAGGCCTGCGTGCCTCTGCTCTGGTTGTTCGAGAGTGGAGCAAACAATAAAGACTTGTTGAAGATGAATCGTCTCAAGCGCCATTATTCCCAGGACTTAACAGAACATCAGGCAAAGCTTTGGCCAGTGTGGAGGGCGAAGGTGAGGCTGCCGCAGCGCCGAACCCCTGTGCCCGTCAGATGGCGACCCCTGGACCTGCACCCATCAGCTGGGAGGTCTGGCGACAGAGCCGGCTAGCGTGGAGGGTGATGGGGAAGTGGCGGCTCGGCGGGCAGGGTCCTGCCTGCACGCGAATGTCGGGCCCACCCGCCTCATCTGTAAAAGAAAAAGTCTTCTAGCCAAGCATAACCTTTAAGGATTTTAAGGATCTTTGAGAGGGAGAGAGAAATAGAGAGAGGGAGAGAAAGAGGGAAAGAGAAATAGAGAGAGGGAGAGAGAGAAAGAGGAGAAGGAGAAAGGGAGAGAGAAAGAGGAGAAGGAGAAAGGAAGAGAGAAAGAGGGAGACAGGGAGAGAGAGAGAAAGAAGGGAGAGGGAGAGAGAAAGAGGGAGAGAGAAAGGGAGACAGGGAGAGAAAAAAAGAAAGGGAGACAGGGAGAGAAAGGGAGAGAGAAAGAGAGAGGGAGGGAGGGGAAAAAAGAAGGAGAGAGATTAAATTAGTAACATGGCTGTTCAGTGAATCTGGTTTCCCCACTAACTTTGCTTGTCACAAGGTTGCAAAAGGTATAGTGTACTGGGACCTTGTTACACTGGTAGTATTTATTCTTAGCCAACGGTTCGTAGGCTTACATTTAGTGTACTGGGACCCCTACGACGTCACCAGTATTCACACTTTTTACCAGTATTCAGTGAAAAAGGTCACGGTAACATTGAAACTTGTCAGTGGTTCGTTTGACAACAACATGTCCTGATGGACATGAAATAGACTTTTTTCTATATATTTTTTTTTTGTCATCAAGCTTTTGACACCTTGCTGGGTGACTGGTGGTACTCGAATGTTGCCATATTCTAAAAGTGGTACAATTGGTGAAAAGGTTGAAAAGCCCTGTATTAGAGATTCCAGAAGTATGTCTTCTCTGCCACAACACCGGCTTCTGAAATCAGATTCTCCCTGAGATCCAGAAAGCTTCCCACCCTGCTGATATTTCAGAGGGCAATATTTACCCAGGATTTTGGTGAGTATGATTGAAGCTCCCTCCTGAGTAATGTGGCTTTGCTTTGGTTGTTGTCAGTTTGTTCCATCATTTGTTCTTTGTTTTTACACTTGCATTGTTTTATTGTTTGGCATTTTTATCTGTGAACCACTAGGCATTATGGAGTGTATGTCTGTGTATGTCTTTGAGTCAGTTTTTGAGTCCTGGGGACTGCGTGGATAAATCTTGTAATTTTCTTGGCAAGGTTTTCAGTATAGCAATAGCTATAGCACTTAGACTTTTATATCACCTGATAGATGCTTTACACCACGGGTCTCCAACCATGTCAACTTTACGACTTGTGGAGTTCAACTCCTAGAATTCCTCAGCCAGATTTGAAGTCCACAAGTCTTAAAGTTGCCAAGGTTGGAGAGCCCTGCTTTACATCACTCTCAGGGCAATTTAAAGGTCAGCATGTTGCCCCCAACAATCTGACTCCTCATTTTACTGACCTCAGAAGGATGGATGGCTAAGTCAACCTTGAGGCACATCAGGATTGAACTCCAGGCTGGGGGCAGACTTAACCTGCTATACTGCATTCCAACTACTGCGCCACCAAGGCTACTTACCAAACCAGAAGTGGTTTACCATTGCCTGCTTCCTAGGGCTGAGAGAGAGTGACTGGTCTAAGGCTACTCAAATGGCTTCATGCCTAAGTGAGACTAGAGCTCATGGTCTCCTGGTTTCTAAATAAAAATAAATATAATAAAATACCATGAATTGAATCCAAATTTTGTTATGCTTGAGTAGATCCACGTAAATAGAGCTTCATCCAATTTGAATTATTTTATGGGAATAGCTTAAGTATGTTGGTAGTAACATACCAAGTAAACATCAATAGAAATAAGATAAGAGCTATGAGCAAATAGATCTTTTTTTCTCTTACTCTATCCTATGTGAGTAATGTTCTGGATGCCTTGTAAGAAAAGTTGGATTATGATAAAAGTGGAATTAAAAAAAAACCTGCAGGTCTGAAAGGACTGATCTAAAACCAGAATTATTGTTGAGTTCTTGTGGAATTTTGCTGTATTTGTGAAAATATTACCAACCATTTCAGCTAAATAAAAAGGTAATATCAGCTTCTCTAACAAATGACAATTAGGTGCCTCGAATACCAGTGTTATATAATACTTCCTGTCCATGAAATTGTGGGGCAGAAATTCTATACCATAGACTCCATAGTACTACTATGTGTTGGTCATCCTGATCTTGTCAGTTGTATTACTACATAAAATGAAAGTGAATATTCAGAGACAAGACCACATTTGAAAAGCTTATACTAACATTAAAGTCAGAATACTCTTGGGCTTGTTTATAAGGCATTTCTGAAATTTGGTTCAAAATTTGAACAATTCAAAGATTGTATGCTTTAATGGCTGTAGAATGTACACAATTGATATGGAACAATAGGAATACCAATGAGAGATAAATATTATGTTTACTGGAAATATTACGCTCAGTACAAGAATTTGTTTTCTCTCTGTTGGATTACATCAATGTTTGTCAAAATAGATATTTATGTTGTAAAAAAAACCTGTTGGAAATGCAATAGTCAAGTTCAATTTTTTTTCACTTTTGGTGGCAATATCATCAAGCTCAATAATTCTGCAGATGATTGATTACAGAATGAAACAAATTTTAAATATCAATTTTTCTTTCCTGTCATCTATTTTTTTCTGTTAATCATTGTCTAGCTTTATATTCCTACAAACTATCCAAGGTTGCCTTTGCATATGATAACAGTTGCTAGGATACTTGGTGCCTTTTACTGGAAAATACACTTAATTGCTTCTTTATATGACATCTCAAGTTTGGGCTTTTGCTATATAGAGCTTTAATGTAATAGATCTAACCTGAATTACGATAAGGACAGACTTACCTAATTGATTATATGATAACTCTTATCATATTGGCCATCTTTACTAATGGCTGAATATTGATTTGATTAAAATAAAGATTTTAAAGTATTACACAGATTTAATCTTTAATACTAATTTCACTTTACTTGGAAATTTTTTATTCAGTTTTATGTAACTGGTGATTTTTTTCTGTTTTTTTTTCTTTTTTCTTTGGTTGTACTTTCAAACATCTGTGAGATAAAATATTAAGTTACTTATAACCACAAATATAAAGAAAACAATTGCAAGCTAGCAGAATGTTAAGAATATATTTTTTTAAAAAAAGGAATCCATCCTTTTCATTCAAATTAAACTTTAGTGTGAACTGTGTTTGCATATTTCGGTTGAGGGAGATCCAATGTGCTTAACTGTCTGTTCATTCTTGCTTTAAAAAATAAATCCTCTTATTCAGCTGGAGTTGGAACACAAATAGTATTTTTATTAGCCAGTAGACAATCCATGACCTGCTGGATCATCCTTTCAGAGATATTTATTTACCAGATTCCTGAATGCCTTCAACAGTGATAGAACCAGTGGTGGGATTCAGCCGGTTCTCACCGATTCAGCAGAACCGGTAGCTAAATTTGGTTGAGTTCAGAAAACCGTCTGAATGCACACTGCTTCCGGAAGTCCATTCTAGGCCTCAGAGGCCCAGGCCTACAGCCACGCAGAGAACTGGTTGTTCAGATATTTGAATCCCACCACTGGATAGAACTTCTAACAAACTTCCTTCATTGGAAAAAAATGAAATATGTTCAGATGTGTATGTATGCCTTGAAAATAGCCATATGGCACAGTCAAACATCAGCACAGGAAATGTATTATATTGTTGAAAGAAAAATCTTCATCAGTGTCCAGTCCAAGCCAGGAATAAACAAAATGGAGAGTGCTTTAGAAAGAAGGTTGTAGTTTATTGAAGAGCAGAGCCAGAGAGAAATATGGCTCTGGGAAAACTGACCACCTATAGCTGGAGTGGTGGGTTTTGTGTCTTGAGCTTTTGTGTTTTGAGTTTGTTTCTTGTTCCTGTGGCATGAACTTTGACCTGAGGTTCAGTGTGCCTTTCTGGTATTCTAATGGTGGTGGGTTAATCCTATTATATCCCAAAGGTCATATCCTGCTTCTCTGGGGCTGTGGCTGATGACTTACCTCCTGTGTTGGATTTCTTGGGTGAAGGGTTGTTGATTCTAGGGATCTTTGTCTTTTTAATCCCATCAGCTCTAAGCTTCCTGGCTCCAGTCTTTCTGAAAGGATTATCACATCTGCATTTCTACAGACCTGGTTTCTGCTTGGGGCAGAGAGACTGGGGGTGGTGGTTTCCTGCCTTTTAAGATCTTCTCCATTATTTCAAATATAATATTCTGCCTTTTTAAAATTCCCCAAAATATTTCATTCTCTGGGGGGGGGCTGTCTTTCCACAATATTACAAACTGTTTTATGATAATGTTTATATCACAGAATGTTTTCCAATTCCACAGGAATCATGCCCCCCAGATTTTAGACACATTCTGTAAGTTAGCCCATTTAAGGTACCTTGGTTCAAAAATGTTGTTCTATGATATACCCTTTCACTCAGTTAAAGATTATGGGAACAAGAGGTTTAGTAGTATATAGATTTGATTCTGCAGGTAGGGAGCAGTGGAATGTAGGACCACCATATCTGAGTTTTAATGATGATCATTAGATGTATGAAAACAATACAAAATCCTGTAACATTTTGCTTCCATTTAGTTATTTGTCTGGAGTTCTGCACCTCTAGCAATAATAACAGAATGACAGAGTTGGAAGGTACCTTGGAGGTCTTCCAGTCCAGCCCCATGCTCAAGTAGGAGACCTTGGTGTTATGTCCTGGGCCTGTGATTGACAGAGCAGGTGCAGGAAGCTGCAGGGAGACCCAGGCAGACCATGTGGCCTGCCCGGGCCAGACAAGCTGTCTCCAGCCTATTGAGCATGCGCAAAGTGGGAAAATACGTTGCATTTATTGGCTGATGCTGTTCCCTGCAGAAGGTATAAAAGGGAGCGGAGCCATTTTGGGTTGTTCTGTTCAAGCTGAAATAAAGAAGCATCTGTTGTTACTCCTGCCTCGTTTCAATGCCTTATCAACGCAAAAAACAGAACATTGGTGACGAGGATGGGATAGTGCTGCAAGAGAAAAAAAGAATAATAGGCTGACTCACCACGGAAGGCCCGAAGTGCTTGGAAGTTTGGTGTTCCAACTTGTGCGACTCTGCCTGCCAGTACGAAGACGCTGGAGGAGAGCTCGTCAAGATTCGTCCTGGAACCCCTTCGCAAGCCTGAGCAGCACGAGGCGTTGGAAGAGGTCGCCAAGAATCAATCAAGGCAAAGATTGGACGTCTGTCTGAATTTGACGTAACGCATCCTGAACGTTGGAGTTCCTACATTGCCAGGGTGGAGAACTACTTTAGAGTAAACCAAGTTCGGGAGGACAGGCTCAAAGCCACAATGTTACTGTGTATTTGTGGGCAAGAGACTTTTGACATTGCTGAAAACTTGGTTGCTCCAGCATCTTTGGAATCTATCGTTTACGCAGAGCTGAAGAAAATGTTAAAGGAACATTTTGAACCAAAGCTATCGGTGATAGCATAGCGTCATGCATTTGAACAGCGGGACCAATGTTCAGGAGAGTCTGCTGCAGACTTTATTGCTGCTCTGCGTCAAGCTGCAAGGCCCTGTGAGTTCAAAGACTTGGAAGAATGGCTACGAGATCTGCTAGTTTGTGGTTTGAGAAGCCAAGAACTGCAGCAAAAGATTTTTGCAAAAGAAGCTGTTTCCTTCCAAGATGCGCTAAGGGAGATCACGGCCAAAGAAGCAGCAGCAGGAGCTGTTAAAGCCTTGCAGCTTTCCAAGAACTCTATGTGTTCAGGCTCAGTCCATCAAGAGGTTGCTAGAGAGGTATCCGAACTTGAATCCAAAAATGAGGTCGATCGTCTGCAGCAGCCATCAGAAAGAAGGCCCCAAGAGCAAGCTGAAAAGGGGTCTGAAAAGGCAGTTCCATTGCCTCGGTGTTTCGGATGTGGAGGATGCCACAAGTGTACCGACTGCTGTTTTCGCTCTGCTACTTGCCGGGCATGTGGCCGGCAAGGCCACATAGCCGCCGTCTGTTTGGGTCACAAGAAAGACCATCCATTGGAAAGGTATCAGGGTCCCCAGCCAGAATAGGGTGGGTTTTTGCGCGTCCCGAAGAAGCGTATTGAGAACAGGGGCCCACCGGCCATTGAAGAAGAAGCTGCGTATTGATGTCAAATTGCAGGGGGTCCCCTTAACAATGGAGCTGGACATGGGTTCAGCTCTGTCAATCATTTCCCAGAACACCCTCAAGCAGATCTGCTGTAGAAGCAGCCAGAGAGTTAAACTCAGGCCGTCGAATCTTATTTTAATGGACTTTCAGAATTCCTGAGTCAGTGTGAAAGAGGAGGCCACACTCAGAGTGCAGCATAGGAATTTTGAAGGATTTTTGGACATTGTCATGGTTGAGGGTGATTGCATGAGTCTAATCGGATTCGATTGGTTCGAGGCACTTGGAATTCAGGTGACTGGGCTACACAGTTTGCAAACCGCAGGTCTTGTGGAAGTTTGCAAGGAATTTGCTGATGTGTTCAGCCAGAACTAGGGTCGTACAAGGGGCCTCCAATTGCCTTATGGTTAGAGCTCTCCATTTCACCAATTAGGATTAAGCCTCGTCAGGTGCCTTTTGCGTTTAAGCAAAAGACTAATGCTGAGCTGGATAAACTGCTACAGCAAGGCATTTTGGAACCTGTGGATAGCAGTCCATGGGAAACACCCATAGTTACGCCACTCAAGGCCAATGGGGAAGTCCGCATTTGTGCTGACTATAAATGCATGCTAAACAAAGTGTTACAGCAGCACTCTTATCCGGTGCCTGTGGTGAGCCACATTTTGGCCTCACTTAAAGAGGCCGAGTTTTCGCCAAACTCGATTTGGCCCAGGCCTATCAACAGCTACCGGTTGATGATGCAACAGCCCAAATGATTGTAATGCACCGGGGAGCTTTCAAAGTCAGAAGACTGCAGTTTGGAGTTAACATAGCTCCTGGCATTTTCCAAAGTGCGATGGAGCAAACGCTCCGTAACATTCTGGGAGTTTGCCCATATTTCGATGATGTCCTCATCGCAGGGGAATCAATCGAAAACCTGTCTGAAGGGCTCCAGTCCGTTTTGCTGCATTTCTGCGAAGCAGGGCTGAAGCTTAAGCAGGAAAAATGCAAAATTGGAGTAATTTCCACTGAATTCCTGGGGTTTCGTTTAGATGCCGAAGGCATCCATCCTGCTGAATCTAAGCTTAAAGCGATTCAGCAGGCCCCAAGTCCCAAGTTGAAGAGCGAGCTTCAAGCCTTCCTTGGGCTTCTAAACTTTTAACATTCCTTCCTTCCTTCCCCACAAGGCTGCAGTGGCAGAGCCGTTACACTGGCTCTTGGATAAACAGGCTCCATAGAAGTGGACAAAAGTCCACGATAGGAGTTTTGCTGAGGTCAAAGCATTGTTGTCTTCAAATGCTGTTCTAGCTCATTTCAATGAGCAGTTGCCAGTTTGTATAGCTTGCGATGCATCCCCTTATGGAATTGGGGCTGTCTTAAGGGTTGTGTCCTGTGGAGTAGCAGGGTAGTGATCCCAATCTCATTGAGGACTAAAGTCTTGCAGTCTCTGCATGAGGGACATCCGGGCATAGTCCGGATGAAGGTGCTTGCGTGCAGCTATCTCTGGTGGCCTGGGCTTGATAAACAGATTGAGACCCAGGTCCATGGGTGCCACATTTGCCAACAGTCCAGGCCTGAAATGCCACAGGCTCCCATGCATAGATGGGAGGCCACACATGCTCCTTGGTCGAGGATTCATATCGACTACGCTGGCCCTTTTCAGGGGCGATTCTTCCTCATTGTTGTGGACAGTCACTCCAAATGGTTAGAGGTCGTTCCAGTGTCCACAACAACTGCCAGGACTATCCAGGTGTTGAGGGGGATCTTTGCCTCTCATGGACTCCCAGATGTTCTTGTCTCCGACAACAGACCTCAATTCACTTCTTCGGAGTTCCAGTCCTTCCTGAAAGCCAACATGATTTGTCATGCTACTTCGGCACCCTTTCATCCGGCTTCCAACCGCCAAGCTGAGCGCATGGTGTGCACCACCAAAGACGCCTTGAAGAGGCTCACTCATGGGAGCTGGCACCACAGGTTAGCTGATTTTCTCCTTTGCCACACCACACCTTGCACAGCTACAGGAAAGAGCCCAGCTGAACTCCACTGGGGTCGCCGTCTTATTACCAAATTAGACAGATTACTCCCAGACCGGGTGGCTTCACAGGTGTCACAGCCGCGGACACCGAGGAGATTGCAAGTTGGTGACCCAGTTTGGGCAAGGAACTATGGACCTGGACATCTTTGGGTGACAGCAGTGGTCTGCAAAGTCACTGGGCCACTGTCATACGAAGTGGCCTTGGAAGATGGTTGCGTGCTGCGTCGGCACATTGTTCCCAACCAGATTCTCTTGCTGATCTGGGGAATTCCACCACACTAAGGAACTCTGGTTTGGGCTTACCGGAAAGGGCCAGCTGAAGTCAAATGGACAAAGGGTTGGGCCTACCAGAACAGGCCAGCCAATAAGATCCAGGTTCACCCGCATCAAACTGGTCTCAAAGTCCCGGTCTGCCGAGCCTGGCAGGCGAGCTTGCAGACCAGGCACTTGCAGCAGCTCCGAGATGATCAAAGTAGGCCAGAGGTCCTCCGAAGTTCCTTCAAGATTATGTAAGGTTCATGTCAGTAAGTGGGCAGGCCTAGTTTTCCTAGAAATCAGAACATGCTCAAAAGTGTATTGTAATATTGAAAAAATAGTATTATTTTTTTTGACCAAGAGGGGAGGGGTGTTATGTCCTGGGCCTGTGATTGACAGAGCAGGTGCAGGAAGCTGCAATGAGACCCGGGCAGACCATGTGGCCTGCCCGGGCCAGACAGGCTGTCTCCAGCCTATTGCACATGCGCAAAGCGGGAAAATACATTGCATTTATTGGCTGACACTGTTCCCTGCAAAAGGCATAAAAGGGATCCGCACCATTTTGTGTTGTTCTGTTGAAGCTTAAATAAAGAAGCATCTGTTGTTACTCCTGCCTCGTTTCAATGCCTTATCAATGCACAGAACAGAACACTTACCATTCCAGCTAAGTGTCTGTCCTGGCTTTTCTTATATGCCTCCAGTGATAGAGTACCCACAACTTCTGAAGGTAAGCCATTAAGTGAAATGCAACCTTTCATTTTCTGTTCAAAATTTGAATGCTCCACAACCAGCAACAGTGAAACAAGCACAGCACACATAAGCAATAATGTGTTTGGTTCATATTTTCATTTTCCCGTTTCTTATGGAACTCGTATGGTATACAATGAGGTATGCTTCCAATGTGATGGATTAGTCATTAGATCTTCTAATAAGACTCACAGAATGTAGGTTCAAGGCCCCATTCAGTAATATTTTAGCTACCTGGTCTATATCAAGAGATTATTGCAGGAATAAATTGAACTCAACTGAAAATTGAGAGGAGCCTGTCTGGTATAGTGTTTAGGCCATAAGACTAGAAACCAGGAGACCATGAGTTCCAGTTTCACCTTAGGTACAACACCAGCTAGGTGACCTTGAGCCTGTTGCTTTCTCTCTCAGCCCTAGGGAGGAAATAATGGCAAGCCAGTTCTGAAATCTTGCTAAGAACACTTCAGGAAATAATCCAGGCAATTGCCAGAAGCCCACAAGAACACAAACTCAAAAGCATTTAAAGATGATGAAAAAGAGAGCATTTTAACTGCCATAATTCAGATGCCTACACAAACAGAGGATTGGGTTAAATTATATAAATAGCCACTTCTAACTCTATGATTTTTGGCTAGTAAGCTCTTGAAGGAAAGGCAGAATATCAGTACAAAAAGGTTCTGATTCCCAGGTTCTCTTGTGATGACTGTAATATGGTTGGCTTGACATGCTGGCAAGGTCCTCCAAGCAAAGATGATTGTTTTCAGGAGATATTTGGCATCATATATAGGAGCGTCTGGTCATATGATTACTTATGCACATTTGAGATATAGTGGGAAATAATGGCTTTCAGATGGAGTGCAAATCTGAATATTAAATATGGCTTAAGCTTTGCTTCTTTGCTGTTCTATTCCCTCCCAGGTTCTTAGGATACATTGTTTTAGTATTCAAGTAGTCCTGCACAGTATAAATCATTTTTCCCTTGATGGAAAAATAACAAATTAATCTGCTTCTACCACTGCAGTCTAAGAAAATGAGAAGTTCATGCAATGAATCATACATCATCATCATTATCATCATCACTCCATATCTGTCCACCGCAGAGTGAAGGCTTCTTTAGTAAAGGTCATGAAGAATAACTTATCACACTTTCCAGTGCTTATTGGTGAATTAATGTTTTTCAAGTTCCCAGTCAAGGCTGAGAGAACCTAACAGAGGTCTAGAATGTCAGTTGACTCAGTCCTAATCTAGTATCTTAATGATTGCATCACATTGCTTCTCACATATGTGTGCACATGTTAATCAATTAACACAATTTTAGAGAAGCATATACATTTGGAGAATGGAGCAGGGGTGGGGGTGGCCTAGAGGTGAAGACACTTGTCTCCTACTCAGGGGGTTGAGAATTCAATCCTAGGCAGCAACAGATGTTTCTCTATCAGGGCACAAAGAGAAAATATCTGCTGCGAACTTTGCATAGAAGTCAGGAAGGGTATCCGGCTGGTAAACGCTCAGCTCCATTCAGTTGCTCCAACTCCACCCCCCAAAAAAGAGGTTACAGGGTCATAAAAAGAATATATATATATATATACATTTGGAGACCATTTGAGTTCCGAAGAATAATATTATAACATTGCTATCATGACTTCCGGTTTGTGCTCACGGCACTGGAGGACGTGCAGAGGGATCTCTCTCTCCGCCGTCCGGTTTTCTCCCACTGGGGGACCCTGAAAAGGGTCGGAAGTCACCCTGGAGGGGTGACGAGCATGAAGAGGACCTCCGACTGATCGCGGAAGGGTGGCAGCCCTCCTGTTTGATCCGGAGCAGCTCTTCGAACTGACGGGGAAAAGATTGGCCATTAACATGGCTCATCACTAAGCTGTTACCAGCCGAGGCCAAAATTACTATCAAGCACTTCAAAAGCACCGCAGAGGAATTGGGTGAGATCTTACCTTCTTTGTATCCCAAGTATTTTCCTGCAAAAAGCCTTTTGAAATTTCTTCCCCTTGTGAGGAGAGAGGGAAGGGAATATCTTCCTCCCACCCTCTAAAATGGTGGTGTCTGACTACTTGGGAAAATAAAGCCTTGAAAATAACAACTAAGTATTTGGATTTGCATCTTTTTGATATTTGGGGACCCAAAAAGTTCCTACTTTCACAGGAATCTGTTACCTTATCTACTTGTAAAAAAGATGAAAGGATAAAAACCCAGCCTGTCCTGAAAAAGACTATAAATGCTATCAGGGACATCTTGTGGTGAGGTTTGATATAGCAAGTGAATATTCTTGACCAAGAGACCTACTTACAGCGTTGACCTCTGCTTGGTATTATCTAAGAGAGATAAAAAGCTGAGAGAACATCTGGGTGGTGAAAATGGCTTTTAGGAACTGTGGAGGTGAACTCTTGTTTAAAAAATAGCCTCCACTAAAGGACCATTCATAACTATCTCAGAAATGGAGGAGAACCAGCAACAAATTTTGGCTAATTACAAACTTATACTTGAAAAAATTCTTGAAGCTACTGAGATAATTAAATCTAGATTGAAAAACAAAGGCACCAGCTTAAACCTACAAAATGAAACCCTGATCCCAAGTAAAGAACTTACAATTCCAAAAACAACAGAAGTGGGAGAAATTAATACCATGACAGAGAACTTTAAAGAACAACAAGTACAACATACTGAAAATTTTGACAACCAAACTCTGATTGCAACTAAAGAACCTACAACCCAAAAAGCAACAGAAGCAGAAGAAAGTAATACCAAGATGGAGGGTGTTAAAGATCAACAAGTACAGCACACTGAAAACCTAGACAACCAAACACCAACCATAAAATTGGATACGACTTTTTACTTAAACCAGAAGAAACCTGAGGAAGAAGACCAGACCGAATTGAAGATAAATACACTAGAACAAATAGGGAGACCTGAGCCACCAGGGCAACAATTTAACGATTATAAATGGGCCAGTTCCTCTGGAAAATTAAGAACCAGATGGTCTCCTTTGATTCAAATAACATGTGCAAGAATGAAGGGAGATCTATCTGATGATTTAAAGGCATTGGTATGGAAGCCTGGTTGGCATAAAAAGAAAGCTAGAGTTAGATTTAAAAAATGGAGTCTTCTGATTTATGATAGAAGATCCTAATGTCTCAACTAATGGGCTAAAGGGAGATTTTGAGATGAAGGGAAATGTGATTATAGATTAAAATATTGTTAGAAAATGATAAAAAATAAGGGATTAATTGGCTTAATATTTAGGATTTAGATCCATAAGGGAAATGAAAATTAATTATTGGAAATAGCCCAGATAATACAGATGATGGACTTGAGGCAATAAAGGACACTCTGTTAGTAAGTGGTGATGTACTAGGAGGAGAAATAAAAAATGTTTATGAAATAAATTAAGAATATATTTAAGTAAATAATATGTGTATCTTAGATATTATAACTTTTATGTAGTGAAATAAAGGAAATTTGGGTTACTCGAAACTTAAATACTATGGATGTTAAAGGTTAAATTGGAATACCGTAATTAAAAATTAGGTAAAACTTAAAAACAGGATATGGATATGTATAAGCAAAAAATATATTGATAAATGTCTTAACTGAGCTTGTTATAATTAGAAATTTACTTGTTTAAATATGATATAGCAAATGTTAAGGGAAATAGAGAAGGAATTTTTTTTACCAAGTTTTATTAGTTTTTACATCAAGGTACTTGGGAAACAACATGGTGATGGGGGAATTAATCATCCAAAAACAATGTCGTACATATATGGCTCAGGTTAATTCTTTAAAGATTCCCTCTCTATTTCCCTCAATTAATATACCATATTCAAATTAATATATTTCTAAATAAAATTCAATCAATCAAAAAAAATATCGATAACATTTCACCTATATAAGTCCAAATCCTGTTTTTAAGCTTTACTAACTTACAGTTACCATAATCCAATTTAGCCTTAAATAAACATTATTTACACTTCAGGTATCCCTAAATTTCCTTGTTTCATAACATAATAGTTAACATAACATAAAATAAACATATTATTCCAATAGTTACATTCTTACATTTCCCAAATATATTCTATTTCTTATTCTAATAACTCATTTATTAATGCCATGTCTTCCTTTATCACAATCCATTTTCTTGTTCTCCTTCCATTGCAAAGTGATTATCAAACCTAAAATAAAAATATTACTCCAAAAAAATACATTCTTACTCTATTTCAGATATATATTCTATAAATCAATCCATATCTCTAAAAAACCTTTTTGACCCATTAAGTAAAATTTAAATCCCATCAAAGTAATTATCATACATAAAACAAACATATTGTTCCAAAAGATACCTTTTTACTATATTTCACATATATGTTCTATTTCTTATCCTAATAACTCTTTATATAAAACCTTTTCCTTATTACAATTCCAAACTATAATCTAGTCAATAATTCATCTCAGTATTAAATCAGTCAAAATCTCTAAAAGCCTTTTTAACTCATTAAGTAAAGTTTTAAGTCTCATTTTTGAATCTAACTCTGGCTTTCTTTTTGTGCCAGGTTTCCATAAAAGAGCCTCTATATCATCAAATCTCAGTGTTTGATTAGGAGTGTTTATCAACAATTCAGTCTGGTCGTACTTCTCCTTCTTCCAGTATCATCTGAGTAGTATAATCAGTTTTGTTCAATGTTGTGGTTACTAGTTGGTTCTCCACATTATCACAGTTTTCAATACCTCGTGTTTGCAAATCGTTTCCTGTTGCTTTTGGCATTACAAGTGTTTTGATTAAAGTCATTCTTTGGTCATCAAAGTTCTCAATGAGTTGTACACAGGATTATGTAATGTCCTCTTCTGTGTTGATTTGTTCCTCTTCTGTTGTTTTTTTACTTATGGAGTAGTCAATTGGAGTCTGGAAATCAGTTTGAAGTTTTGGGGCAAGGGCTTTTATTCTGGAATTCACTTGCTCAGTAGCTTCAAAAAAATTTTCCAGTATAGGTTTATAGTTAAGTTGTGGGTGAGGTTCCTCTATCTCATTAAATTGTGTGTGTTGTTGCATACAGGCCTCGTTGAAGTTGATCTGTTCGTCCTCTATTATTCCTTGGCCTATAAGTTGATCAGTTAAAATTTGAGGTTCAATTTGTAGTTCTGGAATATCATCTTTGGTATTCATTCTAGAGTTCATTTGCTCCGTAACCTTCAAGATTTTTTCCAATATAAGCTTAAAGTTAAGCTGTGGGTAAAATTACTCCATTTCAGTGGTGGAATAATCTTTTAGTCTTTTAGTGGAGGCTATGTTTACTAACAGTCAGCCAATATCCACCTCCACAGTTTCTAGTAGGCAATTTCACCACCAGCTGTTTCAAATCCTTTACCTTTTCCCTTTTATAATTTGAAGGTCAAACCCAGCCTCAAAATCAAAGAGGAAATACAATTGCAGTGTCAGCTTTCACCACAAGATGTCCCCAGTAGGCTGTAAAATCTTTTTTCCAGATTCCAATACAGTTTTATCCAGTTAGGAAAGTAAAAAAAAACCAATATTCTCCAGTTTAATAAGTAGATAGAGTAATAAAGAGTAGAGTAATAAAGTTCTATAATAGGAATTTTTTCAGGACCCCAGAGTATCCAAGAATAAAAATAGTCAATAAAAATTAATTATTTTTTCTTTGTTTCCAGAGCTCTTTTTCCCCAGGAAACAGACGCCGCTCTCTCAAAGCAGGGAAATAATTCCAAAAACTTTTCACAGGGAGATAGCTAGGGTAAAGAGAGGGAAGGAAGGGTCTCACCCGGATCTTCCACGGTGGTTCTTTATGCTTAGATGTTCTTCTGACTTTTGGCTGGTGCGGCTAAGTGATCGGCCATATTAATGGCTGATCTTTTCTCCGTCGGCCCTAAGGAGCTGCCGCCCTTCCATGGTCAACAAGAGTCCTCCTCATCAGTAGTCGCCCCTCCAGGGCGACCTTTGACCCTGTTAAGGGTCTACCAGCGAAGGGAAACCGGCCGGCGAAGAGACAACTCTCTCTGAACGACCGCCAGCGCCGCGATCCGGAACCCTAGAGAAGGAATTTTGATGATGTAACCTGACATATGTACTAAAGATTTTGTTATTGAATTATTGATTGCCCAATCACCATGCTGCTTTCTAAATACTTAAATGTAAAACTGGAAAACTAATAAAATTTGTTATTAAAAAAAGAACATTGCTATCATGTCACACCCCTAGTCCTTTTCACTAAGCTAGACACACCCAATTCCCACAAATATTTGTCATATGTTTTAGCCTCCAGCCCCCTAATCAACTATGTTTACCATCCATTTAGAACAGATGGTCCCCTGGTTTGGTTTATAGAACAGTGGCCATGAGCAGAGCCTTCTCAGAGACAGCACCCCAATTATAGAACTTGCTTCCAAGGAAAATATGAACAGTGCATCCCTCACCCATTTAGAGGCAACTCCAAACACTGTTCAGCCAGGCACATATAGAACATCACATTTTATGGTCAAACAGCACTAAGTAAATTACTACTAATATTTTTCTTTCTTAAAATACACACTTTTAATATTGTTTTAAGCAGTGCTGGTGATGCTTTACAATTTTGAATTAGATGTTGATTTAATAAATTAGGCAGAAGAAACAAATGTTTAAATACATCTAAATCCCACAGACCTACTGCCTCCTAGGTGCATACTGCAGAGAAAATAAGGCATTGAATTTCTAGCCAGCATAGCCACAGGATTACGGGAACTGTGGTCCATGACACCCAAAAGACATTAGTTTGGTTAAGGCTGGATTAAATTATAAAAGAGCAGATGAGAGGAAGAAGAAGCAATAAACACTTTCCACGTCTCTGACAAAATAATTGGGAGGGGAGTTGACTCTTAACTTCCCATTCAATCCAAAGAGTTCTATGATTTTAGGGAGGGGAGGTGGCAAGAATAGAGCACAAAGCCAATCTGCGAGTTTGCTCTCTCGCCTGCCTGCACACCACCTCCCCAACGCAGCACACGGCTCCAAGCCATCTCCCCAGAAGTCCTTTGCAGATAATTCCATATATTTCTTTCGGGACTCTCACTTTTCTGAGAATCTCAACGCGACTAAACCAACCCCCCAAATGGCCTCACTTTCTCGCTGGCCTTCTGCAAACTGCCTGGCATCTAGTCTTGTCTTCTTGCTTCTCTTTGCTGCCAGTGGCCATGGCTTTCCAACACAAGGGTGAGGAAAGAGAAGCGCTCACAGGCTGTGATGCCAGGCAGTGGGCCATGGAGGTGCTGGTGGTGGGGGCAGTGCTGATCTAAAGTTCGTGTCGGCCATCCAGAATGTGGTCAGTTTTAGATCCTCAGGGCCACCCTGGATGGGGATCGAAAGAAGGGGCCCAGCACGCCCGCCACTTGGTCAGTGGGATGAAAGGCAGGGAGATGGGAGAGCACAGAGGCACAAGCTGAGCGTCGCCCTCTCCACCACATGGAAGGGCTGGAGAGGGGGATGCAGCATTCACACCGGATGAAGAAATGCAGCGTGGAACTGCTGGCAGATCCCCTTTTTGTAAGTTTGCTTACTCAGAACGCTTTCCGTTCCCCACACTTTTGGTTCCCTGCTGGCTCAATCTTTCTCTCTCTCTCTCTCCCTCACACACAAAACTTCCCCTGCTTTCTCCCCCTTCTCACTCTTTTCCTCCAGCTGCACTTGAATGGAATAGGAGGAGATTAAAAAAAAGAGAAGGGGGGAAGAAAGGGGGAGGCGGAGAGGGCGAATGGGAGCCGGCCGACGCTTGGTTTGTGCTACTGCATCTCCTTTCATCCCACAGGTCGGGCATGCCTTGGGGTGCTAGGCTTATAGAATGCCAAGGCCCAAGTGAGGAAAGGTGTGGTGCAGCAGAACCGGAGGAGGAGAGCCCCAGCAAAGTGGGGAATGGCGGGTGTGATGGGCGAGGCTAGGAGGGGTGGGTGGGGCGGGTTGAGGCAAATGATCTGCAGCTGCTGCTGTAAACAACCAGCCCCAGAGCGCTCACCATTTCCTGTGCGTGCACCAGGAGGGCGCCCAGCCAGGTTGGGGTGGGCCAGGGCTGAGGCAGCAGGGGCCAGTCCCTTGCCATTTCTAGGACAGCACCTGGAGACCAAATTTGGGCCCTCCCCGGCCCGGCACCTGCTGCTTTGGTGGCTCTGTAGGCAGAGCTGCAAAATTCTCTGTCAGAGAACTTCGCAGTTCTGCCTACAAAGCCACCAAAGCAGCAGGTGAAGCGCTGGAGGCTTGGGGACGGGCTGGCCTGGCATGGGAAAGGCATGTGCCCCACCCTCCTGTCACCATGCAGGGTAGGTTTGCTGCGCCCGCCCCCGCTCAGATGCCTTTGCCTCCCCCAAGCATTTTTTTACTAACCTGCCTTTCAGTTGCATTCTGTTTCTCCATTCGTGTTTGTGGGACTATCGGTAAAAAAAAAAATTTCCATCAGACTTTCTAATTTCTTGAGATCTCGTGAGAAGTTAGAAAGTCTCATGGAACTTTTTTTTTTACCGATAGTCCCATAAACATGTGGCGAAGGCTGAGAAGCGAATGGAGAAACGGAATGCAGCTGAAAGGCAGGTTAGTAAAAAAACGCTTGGGGGAGGCAAGGGCATCTGGGCAGAGTCAGGGGTGGCATCCTTACCCTGCGTGGCTTCAGCAGGTGTCTGGCAGGGGGAGGGAAGCAACAGGCCCTGCCCCACCCTTCACATGGAGCGCCCTGCTCCTGCCGCTTCCCCCACCCCCACACAGCACCTTTTTTCCAGCTCTGACTCGTCACTTCCTCCGCCGCTGTGTGGGACTGAAAATAAAGTTCAAGCAAGCAATTCCAATTTTTCAAGATCTTTTTTTTTTCCATGAGAAGTTGAAATTGATTGATTGAACCTTTTTTTGCACATGGCAGCGGAGGCCTAGGACTGGGGTGACAGCGTGCATGCCCACAGAGAGGATTCTGCGTGCCACCTGCCATAGGTTCGCTACCACAGGTATAGGAGGTACTTTGCTCAATAGTAGTAACTGTGAGAGGGATCTCAGAGTCCTAGTGGACAATCACTTAAATATGAGCCAGCAGTGTGCTGCAGCTGCCAAAAAAGCTGCATTAATAGAGTGATAGAATCAAGATCACGTGAAGTGTTAATACCACTTTACAATACCTTGGTAAGGCCGCACTTGGAATACTGCATCCAGTTTTGGTAACAATGATGTAAAAAAGATGTTGAGACTCTAGAAAGAGTACGGAGAAGAGCAACAAAGATTATTAGGGGACTGGAGGCTAAAATATACAAGGAACGGTTGCTGGAATTGGGTATGTCTAGTTTAATGAAGAGAAGGATGAGGGGGGACATGATAGCAGTGTTCCAATATCTCAGGGGTTGCCACAAAGAAGAGGGAATCAAGCTATTCTCCAAAGCACCTGAAGGCAAGACAAGAAGCAATGAATGGAAACTAACCAAAGAGAGAAGCAACCTAGAACTAAGGAGAAACTTCCTGACCGTTAGAACAATTAATCAGTGGAACAACCTGCCTCCAGAAGCGGTGAATGCTCCAACACTGGAAGTCTTTAAGAAGAGATTGGACAGCCATTTGTCTGAAATGGTATAGGGTTTCCTGCCTGAGCAGGGGGTTGGACTAGATGACCTCTAAGGTCCCTTCCAACTTTTTATTATTATTATTATTATTATTATTATTATTGTTGTTGTTGTTGTTGTTATTATTATTATTATTATTATTATTATTATTATTGATCATTGCACAGTCAGCCAGATGTTCAGACTGGATTTGGCATTTTGTTTACCTATCGAGTCCTTACCAAGGACCTGGGATAGGCAGATGTGGATGTTTGATGTTATTACAGATATCGTCGCAGGATGGAGGCAATTCCTAGTAAGGCCGCCTTTTGCAATTGACTAATGGCGAATTTGTCAATGCCAATGGTGTCCAAGAGGTGCTCCAGTTGTTTTGGGATTGCACCCAAGGCGCCTATTACTATTGGTACTACTCTTGCTTGCTTTTGCCACAGTCTTTCTATTTCTATTTGTAGGTCTTTGTATTTTGTTATCTTCTCCAGTTCTTTCTCTTCTATTCTGCTGTCTCCAGGCACTGCCACGTCAACTATCCAGACTTTTTTGTCTTTCTTATCGACAATTGTTAAGTCCGGGGTGTTATGTTGCAGGTGCTTGTTTGTTTGAATTCTGAAGTCCCAGAGCAGTTTAACTTTATCATTTTCTATGACTTTCTCTATTTTATGATCCCACCAGTTCTTGCTTACAGGCAAATAATATTTCTTGCAGATCTTCCAATGCACCATTGTTGCTATTTTGTCATGCCGCTGCTTGTAGTCAGTCTGTGCGATCTTCTTGCAGCAGCTTACCAGGTGGTCCACTGTTTCTTCCGCATGTTTGCATAGGCGGCACTTACTGTCTATTGCTGTCTTCTCAATTTTGACTTTATATGCATTTGTCCTTAAGGCTTGGTCTTGTGCAGCCAGAATTAGTCCCTCGGTCTCTTTCTTCAATTTTCCTTCTCTTAGCCATTGCCAGGTCTTGTTATTATCTGCTTTCCCAGCTATTTTTTTAATGTACTGGCCATGTAGTGCTTTGTCTTCCCATGCCTCTATTCTGTTCTTCATTTGATCTTTCTTGTAGGCCAGTTTGGTCTCTCCAGTAGTCAGTAAGCCTTCCTGATATACTAATTTCAGTGCATCTTCATCACTGTCCTTCAGATATTCTTCCAAAGCCATTTTTTCTTCTTCAACCATCTGATGTACTTGCAGAATTCCACACCCACCTATTTGCCTTGGTAGATAAAGTCTGTCAATGTCACTGCGTGGATGAAGGGCATGATTCATTGTCATTATTTTTCTGGTCTTCCTATCCATTGCTTTTAGTTCTGCTTGAGTCCAGTCCACTATTCCAGCTGTGTATCTAATGACTGGAATTGCCCAGGTGTTGGTTGCCTTTATGGTATTTCCTCCATTGAGTTTGGACTTTAAGATCTTCTTCACTCTCTTGATGTATTCACCTCTAATCTTTTTCTTGACTTCAGTGTGCTTGATGTTGTCAGCTTGAAGGACACCCAAGTATTTGTAGTGATCTTCCTCATCCAGACTCTTAATGTTATTTTCATGGGGCATCTTGATTCCTTCAGTTTTCACTATTTTTCCTTGTTTGATAAATGTGGCACATTTGTCCAAGCCAAACTCCATTGCAATATCTTGGCTATATAGACGGACAGTGTTGAGCAGCGATTCTATTTCAGATGATGTTTTTCCATACAGTTTCAGATCACCCATGTAAAGGAGGTGGGATAGTCTGGCAGATGTTTTTGATGTTTGATAGCCATGCCCTGAGTTATTCAGTATTGTTGACAGAGGAAACAGTGCAATAACAAATAGTAATGGTGATAATGACTCTCTTTGAAATATTCCTCTCTTGATGTTAACCTCTCCCAGTCTCTCACCATTGATCTGCAACTGTGTCTTCCATTGTGCCATTGATCTTTGCACAAATTTTCTGATGTTTCTACTGACTCCTGTTATTTCTAGGCACTGGATTATCCAGTCATGTGGCAGAGAGTCAAATGCCTTTTTGTAGTCAATCCATGCCACATTCAGGTTGGGCTTCCTTTTCTTGCAGTTTTCCAAGATCATTTTGTTGTTGTTGTTGTTATTGTTGTTGTTATTGTTGTTGTTGTTGTTGTTGTTGTTATTATTATTATTATTATTATTATTATTATTATTATTATTATTATTATTATTATTATTATTATTATTATTATCATCATCATTACATATCCTCTTCACGACCTGTTTTCCTTGTTACCTTCTGGGAGGAGGCTCTGTGGTATCCGAAGCAGAACATCCAGATTCAGTCACGGCTTTGTTCCATACAATATTAACCTTATGAACTCTAAAGCTTCCTCCTTCTGTTATGTATTCAAGATGGACAGTGAATAATATTTATGTGTTACTTATATGTAAGGGTGTGGGTCTATACATAGGTTGTATATAGTATGTTTTAAATGTGTTGTGTATGTGTACACTTTGAGAGGAAGCAATTAAATTTCATTCTTAATGTGTGCCATTGTGCCCACAGGGGAAAAAATGACAATAAAGGTTATCTATCTATCTATCTATCTATCTATCTATCTATCTATCTATCTATCTATCTATCTATCTATCTATCTATCTATCAGCATTAGTTGAATTCTAGTTGTTAAATTATCTGCCTGGAAGAGACAAGTTTTCAAGATCCTGATTAGTGCTGTTATATTCTTTGAAAACCAGTTTGGTCTAGTGGTTAAGGCATCAGGCTAAAAACCAGGAGACTGAGAATTCTAGTTTCACCATAGGTATGAAAGTTGGCTGGGTGACTTTGGGCCAGTCATTCTGTTTCAGTCCAACTCATAACTTGTTGTTGTGGGGAAAATAGGAGGAAAGAGGTAAAATACATTCACTGTTATTTAGAAAAAATAGTAAAGGCAAGACTTAAGAAAAAAATCTAAAATAAGTAAATAAATTCTAAAATGTAGTGGGAGATCAGAAATTGTTTAGGGATAAAAAAAATACCTCATACTTAATATTATTTATATTTGGGGAGGGGAAGAAATCTTCAGGGGTACATTTTTTTCTTTTCTGTGAGCTACAAGGTCATTTTTGACAGTTTGTAGTTGATGTCATGGCCTTTCAATATCATTCTGTTTCTAAACTGTCACGTACAAAATGTGCTGTGAATGCTGCTGAGACTTTACTAGCTGTTGGCTGCAGGTCCTGGAACTTCAACAACATACTCTTTACCTAATTTATTGGATACCCTGGGACACAGATCTATACTTTCTGACTTAGCAGAAATGTGTTTCTGAATTCTTCGATTATATACAAAATGGCAGCCTGGTTTCTAAAATAAACAGAATGCCAAAAGCATGACAACAATTGACAGTGGGTTTTTTTTGCACACAATGGAATTGTTCATTATCTGGGACCTGAGATAATACAGTTGTTGCTGGCTGGGTGCTAGGTTAATAAGAGAGTCTAGCTCTCCCAACAAGTTTCTTTTCAAAAGCAAGCAATTGAACAGTTTCTGTTTGTCTTTAGACTAGAAATGTTTTCTTCTTGTTTTTAATGAGAAATCACAGAGAAAAAGAGGGCTGGGTGTCATCGTGCTTCTTTTTGGATTTGCGCCGCCTGGCTCAGCCTCTCGGCGCTGTGAGAGCACCCCACTGCCTGCCGAAACTCCTCCCCCAGAGCCCATCAAGCCATATATGTGAAGTAGGCAAGGGCCATTTGCTGGCCACTTATTTCCATCTTATTTCAGCTCTGATACTGAAAATAAGATTTCCATCTGATACTGATTTCCATCTGATACTGAAAATAAGATTTCCATCTTATTTCAGCTCTGATACTGAAAATAGAAGCCATTAAGGTTTCAAGAAATAAGGGGAAAATCCTATTGACTGGCAGATGGTAGAGTGTGATCTGATTATAGATCTATGGGTGATCTGCAGTAGATCAGCAAGTGTTTCCAATTACAGACAGACAGACTAACAGATTGTCAGGGGGCGAGGGTAATTCTCACTGAAGATATTGCCTTGGACCCCATGCATAAGTACAATTCAACTTATGGAAACTTCAGATGGACATTATTCAAGATAGTTGAGATAATAACCGGTATTTATAGGATTACTGGGAGCTATTCAGATACAGAATCTGAACCCTTTGGGCTCATACATGCACTGTGCTTTTATCAGCACTGAGATGGCCTGTTTACCACTTGTTAACAAAATATTCTCACAATAGACCTTCCATCTTGATGGTAGTCTGTGGGAGAATCTATTAAGACCCTATCTATGATTTTAGAAGTTATATATTTGTATTTCATTAGAATGTCTTGCATGTAACTACTTCCATTATCATTTCTGGGATTGATCTATCTTCAAAAAGCAAGGACTGATCTTCTAGAAACATGCTGACACCTTTTTCTATATAGAATTTATTTTATATTTATCATCTCATTTTCCTTTTGTACTCTCCTTGTCCTAATGCAGGGGTGTCAAACTCAATTTCATTGAGGGCCGCATCAGCATTGCGGTTGCCCTAGGGGGGCTGGGTGGATGTGGCCAGGGTGGGTGTGGCCTACTGGGTGGGCGTGGATGGAGTGGGTTTGGCCTATTGGGTGGGCCTGGCCAGCTCTACATCGTTCATGTCAAGGATGCCTGTGGGGGCCTGGGCAGGAGTGGGACAGATCTGAGGGTCTCTGGACAAAGGGCGTGGGACCAGGGCAAGTGCCAAGGCATGGTCCACTGGAGGAGCCTCACCATTCCTCTCAGGCCATGCGGGGGGGCTGGATGGTGGTGCGGGATGCCCGGAGCCCTGGGCAGCAGAGGTCAAATGCCCAGCCTGGCCCTCGAGCACCCGCGGCACCAAGCCCAGCCCCACTTCCCCAAGTGGGCGCCCAGCTGCACTTACCTCCTCCTCAAGGCTGCTGCTGCTGTGCTTGCTCTCTTTAGCCAGTTGCTCATGATGGGTACGAGGGCAAAGTCAGAGGGAGGCCCATTCCCTCTCCATGGGAGGAGACTTGGCTTTGTATCCAAAGCTTCCTTAGCAATAGGATGGGATAGGCCAGGAGGAGGGGGCAAGGGGATGGTAAAAGGGCAGCAGGGCAGGACTAAGGCAGGACTAACCTCAGACCCTCCCTCTCCTTGTTTCCTTTCTTCCTTCCTAAGTACAGAGTGGTGGGAAAATATTTGAGATGAGGGAGGGAGAAAAACAGGCAAGAAACGCAGCTGGGGAGGTGTCACCCTTCGTGAGGAATGAAGAAATGCACCATCGCCTGGAAGTGGCCAGCACATGGCCCTCACCTACTTCACATATCTGGCTTGGTGAGCTCTGGGAGAGGGGATGCCATGAGCAGCATAAGAGTCAAAATTATCTGTGCAATGCCGTCTAGCCCCGAGCCTGCCCAGTTTCAGCAGGCAGCAAGGCACTCTCCTCATAGCACTGAGAGTTCAAGTTCAAGTTCAAGTTTATTGCATTTATATCCCGCCCTTCTCCTGGTAGACTCAGGGCGGCTTACAGCCAACTAAAAACAGAACAATTGATACCACATACAAAATTAAAACAAATTAAAAAATATATTTAAATAGGCCTTCTCTTGTTGTTAAAAATTAATTAAAAATCCAATAGTAAAATATCCCTAGGCCAGTCCTGCC
>NW_015389487.1:49484-58713 GCF_001527695.2 Protobothrops mucrosquamatus | reverse complement strand
CCAGGCCATCGGACTTCAGTCTCCTCGTCAAACCCGCGGCCAAGCCGCCGGCCGAGTCCGAGGCCATCGCGGCCTCCGCCCTCGCCGAGCCCCAGTCCGGATTATCGGCCAGATCTGCATCCGTCGTGGCCTCCAGGCCAGGTTTTCCATCGGGCCGGGTCCAGACCAGGTTACCTCACCAGGCCGCAGGCCGCAGGCCGGGTTACCGGCCAGATCTGCGTCCGTCGCGGCCTCCACGGCCGTCACAGCCGAGTCCGAGTCCGGGTCCGGATGCATCGGTCACCTCCGTCGCGGCCTCCACAGCCGCCGCGATCTTCCGAATCCGTCGCGGCCTCCGTTGTAGTCGAGGCCGCGGCTGAGTCCAGGCCAGGTTTTTCATCGAGCCGGGTCCAGGCCGAGTCCAGGCCAGATCTTCCGCCTGGCGCCGCCAGGCTCCGCCGGGCTCCGCCGGGCACCGGCTCTTCGTCCCCTCAATATCTTCGCCGGACCAGACTGCCGGCGAGCTCAGCTCTTCAAATTGGGGTCGCGGGAGAGCCCTCGACCCACGGGAAGCCCCCCATTTCTGTTTAGGACTCCGCTCCTTCACGGAGCCGCCCCGGGTAGGTCTGCCATGCTGCGCACCGGAAACCTAGATCTGCGCACCGGAAACCTAGATCTGCGTCCGTCGCGGCCTCCACGGCTGAGCCAGGCGGCGCAAATCCAAAAAGAAGTGCAATGCCACCCAGCCCCCAGCCTGCCTGGTTTCAGCAGGCAGCGGGGCGCTCTCCTCACAGTGCCGAGAGGTTGAGCCGGGCGGTGCGAAGCTCACCAGCTTTGTACCTTGCTGCCTGCTGAAACTGGGCAGGCTGGGGGCTAGGCAGCATTGCACTTCTTAACAGTTTCATGCTACCTGGCTCAGCTGTTGGCACTGTGAAGAGAGTGCCCTGCTGCCTGCCGAAACTGGGCAGGCTGGGCGTCGTCATGCTTCTTTTTGGATTTGCGCCACCTGGCTCAGCCTCTCGGCGCTGTGAGAGCACCCCACTGCCTGCCGAAACCCCTACCCCGGAGCCCATCAAGCCGGATATGTGAAGTAGACAAGGGCCATTTGCCGGCCACTTCCAGGTGATGGTGCATTCCTTCATTCCTCACAAAGGTGACAGCGTGCACCCAGGGGGCGGGGCCAATGCAGCAGAGGCTGGTTCTTCGCTATTTCCAGACGGCCTTGTGGAGCTAAGATTGAATGCGTTTCATAGATGGCCACCACAAAATTGTACATTGACTCCTGGCTTGCCTGGGCCAGGGCCAAGGCAGCGGGGGCCATTTCCTCACTGTTTCCAGGATGGCTTTGTGGACCACATGAAACCACCTCGCGGGCCGCATATGGCCTCCGGGCCTTGTGTTTGACATGTCTATCCTAATGGATGAGGTACTTGGAGGTAACTTGTACAAACTATGAAGGTCCAATTGCACTCATCAGTATTCAATGGCAAGCACTGCTTAGAAGTTGGATAATGGCAGCAGTAAGAAAGAAGCCACTATATAGGGTGTGCAGACCAAAGGACTTCTAGGCAAAAAGACTGAGCCTTCGAACCAATTTCAGACCTCTCACTATCTAGTGTTAGCTTTGGTCCACTAGAAAGTGATCCCAAATAAAAGACATGTTTGAGGAATCTTGGGGGAAAGGATATTATTATTTTGTGCAGGCAGATTGGTGGAATGTTTTTTCCCCTAATTCTTTTATTTTATTTTTAGAAAAGATTTAAAGTGTCTCACACAACAGTTATGTTTACTTTTAACTTTCAGTTAGGATGGGCTACCTAGGTTACTGCAAGGAGACAGGGCACTCCCAATATGCTACTGAAAAACAGAATGACAACTTTGTTTACCAACCTATCAGACTCTGTTGTCATGCCTGAGACTGGGGGCAGCTAGCTCAGAAACCTCAGTGGGGTTCAGTAATGGAACCTATCAAGCTACTGGAACTCAAGAAGTTAGAATTATAAGGCAAGATCCACTTAAACAAAATGGAGCAAATGGAAAGACTAAAAAGTGGAACTAGAAGAAAAACAATTGGAGAGGAAAATGGAGATGAAGAAAGATAATGAGGAACATGTTTATCAGTTGGAACAAGAAACTGTAGAGTAGAGTGTCTTGTATTTCAACCAGTCTAACACTTCCAGGACTTCCTGTAGAAAAGTACAAATTTCCAAAATGCAAGAAGGATGAGAATCCAGGACACTTCCTTGAATATAATTTTTATTAAGAAGTTTAATTACAATAGTAAAAACTAATACAAACTCTCCTTAGATAAGGAGAAGAGAATGGAAAGAAAGAATAAAAATTGCAGAAAAATAGAAAAAGAAAATAAATTATATAGTAAAGAAAAAATGAAATATATAAAGAACTGACCTCCAACCTTTAACACAGGGGTCCTCAACCTTGGCAACTTTAAGACTTGTGGACTTCAACTCCCAGAATTCCTCAGCCAGCTTTAACACAATAAGTATAAACAAATTCAATAACATGCCTCTTTTGTAGATGCAAGAAAACATTTCCCAAACCATTCTCTTGGTTTATTATTTCCCTTCTAATTTTTAAATCTTTAGCCAATTTCTTTTGTATATCAAGTAAAGCATTCTTTTCTAAATCATTATCTTGGCCTGTCATTTGTATTTTTACATTCTGGTACATTCTCTGACTTGTCAGATAAAAATTTGTTCCACCTCTGTTGTTCCTTTATTAGCATATTTTAAATATGGTCTATACAGCAACAGCCAAAAAAGCTAATACAGTCCTTGGTTGTATAAACAGAGGCATAGAATCAAAATCACATGAAGTATTAGTACCTCTTTATAAGGCCTTAGTTAGACCACACCTGGAATACTGCATCCAGTTTTGCTCACATCATTACAAAAAAAGATATTGAGACTTTGGAAAAAGTGCAAAGAAGAGCAACTAAGATGACTAAAGACCTGGAGACTGTCAGAAGTAAAGTCTTCATCCTGGTTCATCCAAGCCGGGGATAAATAAGCAACATGGCGACTGCTTTGGGAAGAAGGTTACAATTTATTGAAGAGGCAGAAAGATGGTTCTTGCAGGAAAGAGCAGAGGGAAGAAGGAGGGGCTGAGCACATGGGCAGTAGGTTTTTATACCTTCTCTAGCCTTGTTTGGAATAGTTTCCTGTTCCTGTGGCATGAACTTTGAAGATATTTCTGAGTGTTTTTCTAGGCCTTGATATCTGTGGTTTAATCCTATTATCATATCCTGCTTCCCTGGGGCTGGGCTAATGACTCTTAAGTGTTTCTTTGTCTACTTGAGTTCCCTGGCTCCAACCTTCCTGATGGTTTTACATCTGCATTTGTATAGGGCTGGCTCTTGCTTGGGGCAGAAATTTGAGGCCAGAGAGATTTGGTTTCTGCTTTTTTTTAAAAAAAAAAACCTTTGAGGAAAAATATATTTTTCTGCCCCTTTTAATATTTCCTTCTCTGGGGGGAGGCTCTGACTTCCCACAATATCCCCCCTTTGTGCCTTAAGTGTGAAAATGTCACACTTATTGGCACAACATTAAAATTGATCTGGTCAGGGAGACTTGGTAGACAAGCTTTTAAACTGTTAAGCCAAAAAAATAAGACGTTAATGGAGGCAGCAGAAAAAGATCCCTTCAGTGGCTCCCAAAAGGGGAGCTTGCAACCCATAAAGTTCTAAAAGTCAGGGCAAAAATTTTGTTAAGTGGAAAAGAAATTTATAGTGTCCAATATTCTGTGACAATCATTTTCAAATGTTGGATGTCACTCTTAGCTTCCAGTCAGGTTTGCATACCTCCCAAAATTCTTCACAGCCATGGTTTTCCTCAGTACATTACCATTGGCTGCCCATTTTCAAAGGTTGTTTCCTGCCTTAGCTCTTAGTTCAGTGCATCCAGGTTTGTAATGTCCAGTTGAGGTTAGCCAGTATGCAAGCCAGCTATCAAATTTTTCTTTAAATTGCACATAATGAACTCTAGGACTCCCAATCTGAGCCCACCAGTGCAAAATATTCAGGGCTGAGGTTTGGGGATCTCTTTCCTGTTGCTTTCTTAGTCAGGGCATAAGAATTGCAAATCACCTGAGGGGGGGGCTGGTTCCCTCCCCCTTGGAATTTGTTGGAAGTTGGTCCCACAAAGCTTTGGTGCAATAGAGCAAAAATCAGCCTGGGAAACTTTACTAAAGGTAGGTGGAAGGGATAGACTCAATGTGATTCTGAATGGTGTGTGTGTGTGCATGTGCAGCTATTTCTACAAAACAGGCAATACAAACATTCTGGATAAATTTTCCCTCCAACCAGATAGAAGTCCAAGGTGTTCAGTACTTGCTGTGCCAACTATTTCCAAATGCCATCTCTCCATGAATACATTCAACTGGCTTGTTACAATACAAATGTGGCAAGAAAGAAAAGTTTACAATGACTTTCCACTCTCCCCCCACAGTCTAATTTTCTCTTCTGAGGCTTCACATGGCACTAGTGGCTCCAGGACTCCTTCCTTCTGCAGCTCTCACAGGCATCTGGGGTAATGGTAGGACTTGGGAAGATGTTCCACTCAGATTGCATGGTGGCTTTTTAGTAGATGGCTGGATTCAAAACTCAATTCCATGGCTCAAATGGATGGAAGCAGCATCTGGGTCAGTGTGCTCTGCTTCCAAGGGTTGGGGGGGTCATCTATTCAGGGCTGAAAGACATGAGTAAGAACTCCTCCCCCCTTTCTGGGTGGACTCTCCCAGGAAAGGCAGACAAAAGGTATGGAGAACAAAGGACAAGAAAAAGAGAAGTACATGAGGGAAGGGGGGGTAGCTTGCAGGCAGTTTGAAAAGGCATCAATATTGCAGTGGTCAAAGAAACAGGCAAACAAAATCTGCCTTTAACATTTATTCTAAAATAGACCACATTGTTTTAGAGATTGAGAAATGCTTATATATTTCAGAAAAGCTTCATAGTAGTTTCACCAATTAGTGATAGGATAAGAAAAGTAACTTAAGAAAATGCAGACTTGAGCTTCAAAAGGCTCTTGTAGCTAGACACACATTTTTCAGGAAAAGGATAGACAGATAAAGCCCATTTAGAACACAAACTCATTTATAACACATTGCAGAATGATTTTCCAGAGCTTGGGGCAGGAACCCAGCAGGCAGGACACCCCCCTCCTCACCCCAAAGAGAAAATATCTTGGCAAATACAGGAAGAACCCAATACAAACTAGTCTGACTCAGTGGCAGCCTGAGCCTAAATAAACAAACACTTAACACACACTGGCTATAAGGAATACAGAACTGGCTAACAGCAATTAGGATTGACAGAATTAGAATAGAAACACCAAAAGACTAAAACATATGAAGAACAGTTGCAGGATTTGGGTTTGGCTAGTCTAAAGAAAAGAAGGATTAGGGGGGACATAATAGCAGTATTCCAGTATCTGAGAGGCTGCTACAAAGAAGAGGGGGTCAACTTATTTTCCAAAGCATCAGAGAGCAGGACAAGAAACAATGGATGGAAAATAATCAAGGAGAGAAGCAACCTGGAATTAAGGAGAAACTTCCTAACAGTGAGAACAATTAACTAATGGGATGGCTTGCCTTCAGAAGTTGTGGGTGCTCTATTACAGAGGCTTTTAAGAAGAGACTGGACAGTCACTTATCTGGAATATAATAGGGTCTCCGGCTTGAGCAGGGGGTTGGACTAGAAGACCTCCAAGGTCCCTTTCAGCTCTATTCTGATTGAATAGTGTTGTACTGTTGGAGGTGGAAATAGAGGACAAAATTGAAGCTATAGCATGTAGTCACCTGTCAGTAGATCAGAGGGTCTTCCTAATAAATTATCAAGCATTGGGGATTTAGATCATAAGTACAGCATCTGTCTTCTGTTATAAATGCACTCTTCCCATATAGATATTCTTTATATGCTGTCCTGTCAGTAGAATGCCTATGTATAAACTGCAATACATGGTTTGTTTGTTTTTTCTTTTCTGAACATAATACTGGAGCATAATTCAAAACAAGCATGTAACATGCAATTTGATTCTCACAGGAAATAATGAAAAAGAAAAAAGAATTAAAAAAAACTCTCAGGAAAAAAGCAGTGGTCCTAATCCAATTTTCTTCATTTGGAACAAGAAGACATAAACTTTGAAGACTATTACCACCATGGGTAATTTTCATTAGGATAGATAGGGAATTACCTACATACCTCTCATTAATTTGAAATGGAGTTGTACTGATGATTATCATCTATTTAGTACAGGTGTTTGTGTAATTTTCTTTTGCTTAGCAATTAAATTAGACCACTGCATACAGGAGATGAAACAGGAAAATAAAGCAGTAACAAGGATATAAAGTGCAAACTTTTGCAAATTTATGATGAATTAAGATAATTTTTGCTAGCAAACACAACATGCAAAGGTCAGTTTGCTCCAGGAGTAAAATCTAAGACTCAATCATCCTTAATTTCTGAGAGCTGTTTTCTCACATGGATAACATTAGAGGACCTGTTCATATTCAGAAACTGGAGACAAGGAGATACTGTTGCTAATTCCTAACACTTTATACCTTATGTCAGTGTTTCTCAATCTTGGCAACTTGAAGAGGTGTGGACTTCAACTCCCAGAATTCCCCAGCCAACATTGTCATGGTTGAGAAACATTGCCTTATATGATTATGCCTACACATAGATTCTGCCTACTTGTTCAATTGTTTCTCTGCAAATTCCTCTCAATAAGCCTGAGTTTTTAAAAACTTCAAGACTTGATTCCGTGAAGAAAATTCTTGTGGAAGAATTTGTATCACCTTAGATCAGGATGAATACACAGAGATCAAAGAATGAATAAATGACTGAGTAACTCTCACAGCTGATTAAGGCAGTCTAACTGGAAAGAGGAAGGACTAAGAGTTTCCTTAGGCTGTATCTATTATCTTGGATTCACTTGCAAGTAGAATTGGTATCCCTACAATGGTGATGCCTTGAACTAACAAATTCATAAAAAGGTAATAAGAAACTGAAATTAATATAAAATACATTAAATATTGACATCTTCTAAATCACCTGAGTTTCTCTGCTTTTCTATACCAGGAACAATGGTCAGTTGTTGAGTGCTAGGCATCAAGGTCAAAATCCAGGGCTGTAGAATCGGAAACTGCAGGCCTGATTTTTGACTTGACTCTAGAGAGAAAACATGGCAGCCTAAAATTGAACCTTCTCAGTATCCAATTGGAACATTTCTCTTCTTCTTTATCAGATGAAAAACCTGCTAGGTCTTTCTAGGATTATGGAATTTGGAGTCCTGAACTCCTGTTTAATGGCTCATCCATTGGGTGGGAGAATATTGCAACATTTGTTGATTGCAGAGGTTTTGCTTCTATTGTCTAGTATGCAGGCAAATATTATTCTGCTGCTAGGAAGAGGTGGCTCTTTCTAAGTCATCTTTAGAATTGTGCCAAGTTTCAGCCATTTCTCTTTCTGTTGTAAACATTGTAAGAGACATTGGCTAATTCATAGTCCTGTCTCTTACAAGTTGGCTTATTTTGTGGATATTTTGCTTACTGTATACTATTCAGGGCAGTCTTCTCCTGTAGGTGTATTAAAATGGCAATTCCCAGAATTTCCACTTAGCCACCTACAACTCACCATTTATGAGATTGCATTTGTTAATTGGATGCTATAACCAGATGTGGCTAGGTCTTATTCAATAAATAAATCCCTTGGTCTTCCACTACTATTCTAGAGCACATCAGCATTTCTGTTAGGGTTGAGCTGTTTTCATTCACCTAGAGCAGGGGTCTTCAAACTTGGCCCTTTTATGCCTTGTGGACTTCAACTCCCAGAATTCCTCAGCCAGTCATAAAAGGGCCAAGTTTGATGGCCCCTGACCTAGAAGTAGATGGACTAGTAAAAGAGTGGAGGCCTACCTCAAAGACCACAAAGTGAGCTAATCAAGGAGAGAAGCAACCTGGAATTAAGGAGAAACTTTCTAACAGCAAGGACAATTAGCCAGTGGAACAGCTTGCCTTCAGACATTGTGGGTGCCTTATCACTGGAGGTTTTTAAGAAGAGACTGGACAGTTACTGTACTTGTCTGAAATGTTACAAGATCTCCTGCTTGAGCAGGGGGCTGGACTAGAAGACCTCCAAGGTCCCTTCCAGCTCTATTCTGATTCTGGTGGAAGTGAAGAGGGTTATTTCACATGTGTAGCCAACACATTATTTAAGAAGTATGCCTTGGAGAGCAATTAAGCTGATACTCCATTGCAAGGTTTTCTTTCTCTCAAATCTTCCTTTCATAAATAAACTGAAATCCTAATTACCAAATATCTGTGGCTCATCTGTTCATTTTTCTAGTATGTTTTCAAAAATGCCCTAACAGACCATTTTTAATGCCAGTCTAGCTTTTCTGTGAGATTTTTTTTTAATTGTGCTGCAAATTTTGCACTTGTCTATTTTGAAATTTTGCACTTAGAAAATGCACCATTCAGTGTGATTTCTAAAAAAGGGGAAGAGGAGATAGAGAGAGACTGAACTAATTATCTGCTTATGAATATTCCTCTGACAACAAATCAGATTCTTAACTTTTTTTTGCACCAGATTTGCATTTTAGTGTGTCTGATTTCATTGCCATGATTTGCAAAGAGGGAGAAAAATCAACAGTGGCAGCTGCATAGACTAAAAGAGTTCCTTTTATTTCCCAACATATTTTGAATGCTGGAAGAAAAAAAATGTTTGAAGTATAACTGACACAATTGGATCTTCTTATTCTTCCTGGTTCATACCATTGATTTATGGAAGCACTTGAAATGACATGCTCAAAGTCTCCTCCAGATGTTGAGACAGCCAGACAAAGTTTCAAAGTAACATTAACATTAATGAACATTCTCTTCACAAACCCTTCCCCAGTGTCCAACTGTCCAGGACTCCTCCACCCAATCCAGAGGTGTGAAGTTGTTATGGGACCCAGAATGATATGCAGGCACTGTGTCTTCCATTTACAATGGCTCAGAGATAAGGCAGATGGCTCCTGGCACATTCCTCCCTATTCTGGATCATATAGATCCATGTACCTTGTATAACTCTATGTAACCCTAACTAGGGAGCAAGGGTCAGGGGGAGGAGCTTCCAAAGGGCATCCCTGGACACTAGCCTCTGGGCAGTCCTTTGTTCTTTGGCCATCACATGCAGCCACACGCCTGGAGATTCCACAATCACCTCACCATGTGACGCTTGGGAGAAGAG
>NW_015389487.1:46181-49395 GCF_001527695.2 Protobothrops mucrosquamatus | reverse complement strand
ATCGAGTGGTCTATCTGCCTCGGATGAATCACCCAGCTGGTGTTCTGTCTGGGTCAGAATAGTAAATTTATGGGGTTAATTCTCCTCTGATCTCATGCACCAGTAAATTTGGATGGGATTAATCTTCCTCTGATCTGCATTTTAAAGAAGCAAGCAAAGATTCTCTTGCATGTGATAGAAATTTGATGTGACTGACTTCAAAAGATTGCCTGCAACAGTAAAGTCAGTGTATATGTTTCAAAGAAGGTGTGATTCAGTGCATTGTCTTGTAAATTTGCTATACTGTCTGCAAGCCAGTATTTTAAAACAGCAACCAAAAAAAAACAACTCTTTGCGTGTGAAGGCTGCATTTCTGAAATCAATCTCTTTGCCAGCAACTTCAAACAGCTTGGGGCAATGCGAGGAGTGTTTTAGAAAACTGCCTGTAAAGCTATTTCCGTTTGCAAAAGAACCGTTTAAACTGCCTCTAAAGTTCAGGTAGAGGCTGGGAAGGGGCGACACCCCCCCCCCTTGTTATACACTCTTCACTGCTTGAAAGATTGAAGCCTGTCCCCCACCATGTCTAATGCAAATCAATGATTTGAAACTTGAGTGTTTAAAGTCTTTATGTCTAAAGAGTAACAAAGTAACAACACGTCTGCTTCTTCTTCATGACTTTGCTAGCCAAGAAGGTAGCAGAGAGGGGCCCCTTCCAGGCCATAAAACTGCCTTCATTGCCAAGCCTAGCAACCTCGTTGCTAAAGGAAGCAATAAATCAATTAAACTGCTCTCTCCAACTCAGCTCTGGCAAAGAGGCCAAACTCCCTCCTCCCTTTGGAATTTCAAATATGCCAATAGAAGGTATACAGAGGCACCAATAGCAGGGCAGTAGCGCCCCCTGGTGGACAATCTGCACGTGACACCTTGAAAAAAATTTTCTCACATCACAACATCTTGATAATTTAATTCAGCACATAGCAGGCTTGCATCAAGCCAAGCCTATGCACCCACTAAAAGGGCTTTCACCCACTCAAGCTGAAGACCCAAGTTCTTCCAGTTTGAGGGACTAAGAAGGAGAAAAGCAGAGCAAACAATCCTTGCCTGTTATCACAAGCTGAATACCCAGTGTTCCAGCCTGCAACTTAACGACCAGGTGGGAGTTTATGCCTCTCAGTGGCCACTAGCAGGAGCGTGGTAATAGGAAGAATTTGGCTGGCCTTTCTTCAGACGCCCCCTAGTGGTTAAAGGAGAAGCTACACGCAAGCCTTTAATCATGCCCAGAGAAAGCCTTCTAGTGGATAAAGGGTGTACCTCAACAGAAGAGCACCCCGGTAGCTGATATGCAGAAAGTGACCCCTAGTGGTGAACAAGTGAATTATGCTGAAATACCCTCAAGCACAGGAGAACGCACCCAACGGCCACTCCACCCACAGACAGCACCTCTGAAGCTGGTCTGCAAGTAGCGACCCCTAGTGGTCAAAAATAGAAGTTCATCTAATTTGCTTCTAAATAGCTAAGAAGCACAGGAGACCGCACCCAGCGGCCACTCCACCCACAGACAGCACCTCTGAAGCTGGTCTGCAAGTAGCGACCCCTAGTGGTCAAAAATAGAAGTTCATCTAATTTGCTTTTAAATAGCTAAGAAGCACAGGAGACCGCACCCAGTGGCACCTCCACCCACAGACAACACTTCTGATGCTGATCGGCAAGTAGCGACCCCTAGTGGTCAAAGAGAGAAGTTCTTCAAATTTGCTTCAAAATAACTGAGACGAACACTGAACCTATCCTAACCATGGCAGAGTGTCCCGCTGATTTAGATGAAGGGGTTCAACCAACCAGCCTAGTTGGGACAACCCAACCAGATGGCCAAGGAGAAGCGCTGCAAACAGCCACCCTTGACCTGTACACAGAAGCTGAAGCTCAAGCCTCAGTAAGGCCAAAGATGTCTCAGAGTCATTATGATCTGAGACAACAAAGAAAGCCAACTGAAGCCATGCATGCAAACTTGTTGGAGAAATGGGACACCGTGTACAAGCGCCATGAAAGATACTGGGAGAGATGGCACAAACTCCACCAAGAGCAAAAAGAGGATCTCTCCCCCGAACATGCATACGCACTGGTAAGAGATAAGGAAGATGCCTTCGCGCAGTGGATGGACTCCGAACGGCAACTCAAGGACATTCAGCAGCAATTAAGAGACTCAGAAGTCGACCGCGACATGCAAAGTCTTCAGTTACGGAACGAGGAACGCAAGAAGCTTCTAGAGAGCTCACAACGCCCTCCTCGCCTGAGGGACAGACTGGTCGACAGGGCCAAGTCTGAAGTTTCCTGCCGTTCACACGCACCATCCCAACAGTCGCACGTGGCTCCATCCCATGCGTCTGGAAGAGCCTCATCCTTTCGCCACTTATCCAAGGCGCATTCCAGCGTGTCCCAACAATCACACGTCACAGGTGCCTCCCGCAATTCAAAAGCATCTTCCCGCCAGAGCCAAGCATCTCAGGCTTCAAGGGCAGAAAGCATTGCCGCCCAACTCACACAAGCACGAGTCAACACCACAAGGGCTAAAGCTGCTGCAGAAACAGCAGCAGTAGAAAAGCAGCAAAGAGAGGAACTGGTCAAGACAGAGACTGCAGCAGCCCGTCGTGTGGAAGAGGCACAGCACCAGCAAAGAGAGGACATGGTCAATGCTCAAGCCAACTTCGAGATGACCCAACGCCAACAGGAAGCAAAAGAGGCGGCCACAGTACAAGCGGCTCTCCAGAGAGAGCTAGATAACACTACATCTATTAACAGGCTGGAAGGGCTAGGAAGAGAAAGCCCTCATAGCCGCGTGCAGGCCTACGGGGACAACCAAAGTGCGTTTCAACGTGAGCAGGTGAGACCACAGCCAGCCACAAGCCCCCCGAGACTGAGTAGACGAATGGAAGAACCTCAATGGCCAGATGTGCCAGTCAGCCACAGGGTTGATGTCGCGACAACTAGGCCACGAGATCTTCCCACTGTTGCTGCCCCATCAAACCACACCCTTGTTGGCAACCGGATGGGACCACCAGCAACGGCAACGGCTACACAGCGGGGAGCGCAAGAAGATCTTTCCACCGTTGCTGCCCCACGGAACCCACCGAACCACACCATTAATGGCAATCGGATGGTTCACCCTACGGTGCCAACGGCCCCACAGCATAACCAGCCATTCCTCGGGATCGTGATTGAAAGCGCTCGAGCCACACTA
>NW_015389487.1:36444-44972 GCF_001527695.2 Protobothrops mucrosquamatus | reverse complement strand
TTGGAAGAAGGTTGGACTTGGCAGCCAAAGGAGTATGAAGATTCTCTGACAAACCTGGAAAAGACTACTTATTGTGGAAGCACATTTTCAAGCGCGCCATCAACCAGGAAAGGGTTGGGCCTGAGGAAGAACTTGTCCAGCTGACAGCCTGGCTAGGCCCAAAATCCGTAGTCACAGTGAACAACATCTTCGCAGCCCATCTGGGCGACCCTGATGTCGGCCTTGCAGAAACTTGGGAGGCACTTGACAGAGACTACGGTGAACCCACAGTGACAGAATCCGCACTCCTAGACCACGTTCTCAGTTTCCCCAACATAACAATCAACGAACATGAGCAGCTGAGGACGTTCTCGTCGCTCATTACTCAACTGGCGAACATACAACGGGATCCTACCTTGCCAGGATTAGTTTGCCTTGACCTGTTCAGAACACAAGATCCTATCATCCAAAAACTACCACGGTTAATCTCTGAAAAATGGATCGAGATTTCTCGAACTTACAGGAAAAACAACCAAAACAAGATTCCCCCCTTCGCGGTTCTCGCTGAATTTATCAGAGACAGGGCTGACTTCTACAACGACCCCCTGTACCACTCCATCAGAGAAGCTCAGTCCCCAGCGCCAAAGCAAACTAGTCACAACTCCGATGTTATCAAGCGACCCTTCCAAGCTACGAAGGACAGATCTACCTATCCAGTGTTCAAAACAGACGTCACGTCCCCCTCAAAGAAACCTCCAGACGAACGAGCACCAAAGGGCGTTCATTCGAACCCTCGTCCAACTAAAAAAGGCTTGACTTGTCCAATTCACAAGTCCTCACACTCTTTAAATGATTGCAGAGACTTTAGGAAAAAATCACTAGATGAGAGAAAGACCCTACTCAAAGAAAGCAAGATATGTTTCAAATGCTACGACTCCATGGAGTACATGGCCAAAGATTGCACAGCTAGAGTGAAATGCCACCTATGTGACAGTACCAAGCACCCAGCAGCCTTACATCTTGAAACTAAGAAGCCGTCTGAGGAGACACAACAAGCAACTTCGACGACGGAGACTCAAACTGACTCCGAAGAGCAGCCAAAGCAGTACGGGACGTACTACACAGATATATGTGACGGCTCACCATGCCCTCCTTCATGCTCACCCGTCTGTTTTGCAAAAGTCTACCCCGATGGGCAACCCGAAAAGGCAGTAAAAATGTACGCCATACTAGACCCACACTGCAAAGCTACTATAGCAAAGCCCACCTTTTTTGATCTTTTCGACCTCCCAAGCGAATCGAAGCATTTTGCAATAAATATGTGCACAGTTCAAAGGCGCACAGCAGGGAGGAAAATCAACGGTCTACGCATAGAAGCGATAGATGGAAGCTCACACTTCCGGTTACCATCAGTGTTGGAATGGGAGACCTTACCAGATATCCGCAGCGAAATCTCAACACCAGAGGCGGCAAGAAGAATACCTCACTTAGCACACATAGTTGATTTAATCCCTCCTCTAGATCCCGAAGCTAAAATCCTACTCATGGTGGGAAGAGACGCCCCAGAGTCCATTGGCTCCGATGAGAGAATCAAAGGTCCACCAGGAACCCCAGTAGCCATTAAGACGGAACTCGGATGGGCCATAGGAGGGACAGTTTGTGTTGAGCAACCGCAAATCCCAATCCAGGTGAGCATATCAAACACCTCCATTCCCAGTAATGGAACAGCACCTCACCTGAAACCACACCTAGAACACTGCGCGCTCATGACAACCAAACCTGCTTTGGAAGCAACAGTGTTCCAGACCAGCTTAGCCTTGTCCATAGAGGACAAACAAGACAAACAACGTCTGAAAGACTGGGAGTCATGGAGTATACTTCCAAGATGTCCCAAGAGTATGCAAGTGCAGTACACGTATGTTTCCAGCTCACCCGCCACAGTGCAAAAGAAAGAATTGTACGCTTCCTTAGATGTGTCAACAAAGGCAAACGCAGCCTTAAGATGCATCACAGACTACAGCGGGGAGAGCCACACTTACGTCATATTGTTTGCAACCATAAGATACATCAGAGTCTACAGCGGGGAGAGCTGCAGTCTCGGTGTCTTCTTTGGAAAAGCGAGACTAACACTACATGAAGGCCACACCGTACCAAGGTTAGTACTATGTGGTACCACGTTGGCTGTAAAGTTCACCAACTTGACAGCGAAGACGTTGTGCCTTGAACTGCAGTCTACCACATTCTACGCAGACAGCAAGGAGATGTCAAGCTACATCTACAAACAAAGCAGACATTTCTACGTTTATGTAGCCAATAGAATGAAGAGAGTTGAAACATCTCTGAGCCCTGAACAATGGCAACATGTGCCAATGGGTAACAACTTTGTGAGCCAAGTGAAGCGACCCAACCTTGTCACACAGTTAACAGAATTGACCTGGCTAGAAAGTCCTGAGTTCTTGGTCTGTTCAAACAGACAAATGCCACAGAGACCAAAATGCTATGCACTTCCAACCCCAGATCACTGTGCCAACCTCCATCTTCAGGCACCCAGTAAACGTCAACCAAAACGCTTCAAACCCTTGAATAAGCGGAAGCACCTGAGATTAGACATAGTTTTGATAGTCTTGATCACTTGCCTTAGCATCCCAAGGATGAACCTTATAGGAGTCTGCAAGGACTTACAGACTGTTGAAGACATTTGCCATGACCCAGTGATTGACAAATGCCTGACGGCCAAAAATTGCCTTCCCCATACATCTCACATGGGCNGAAGCGTGGGAGCACATGATTGGTGCACCCCGCGAAACCATGGACTCTATGTCGTTAAAGACACCCACACCCACACATGAAGTCCTCACTACCCTGATGACAACAGTAGCAGCCATCTTCAATACTCCATCGGTGGTTCCAGATACTTCGGTTCCTGAGTATCCTGAGTCTTCTGCACCTGCTGTTGTTCCTGATCCTTCAGTTCCAGCTATTGTTCCTGATCCTTCAGTTCCAGCTGTTCCTGATTCTTCAGATCCAGCTGTTCCTGAGTATCCAGCCGTTCCTGTGTTTCCAGATCCAGCTGTTCCTGTGTTTCCAGATCCAGCTGTTCCTGTGTTTCCAGATTCAGCTGTTCCTGTGTTTCCAGATCCAGCTGTTCCCGTTTTTCCAGATTCTTCAGTTCCTGAGTATCCTGTGAATCCAGCTCCCTTTGTTCCTGAGAAGTTTTGGGTTCCAGTTTTTCTGTTCCAGATTTGGTTCCAGTTTCCTTTACAGGACGAAGACCCTGTCTCACTTAGAGACAAGAACGCATACCAGAACTATTGGCCCATGGGACTTGCACACCGGGCCCACCCAGCTGATGAACTACTTTGCCAAGCCGAGTTCCAGACCGTGAAGCCACGTGAGTCTGGTCGTGACTCAAAGACACTTGTACCAGGCTGATCTCCGATTTGGCACCGTAGCTGATGAAGACTGAACCAGAAGATAAAACCTCAAATGATGTATTGTGTTTATGCATTGTTTGATGTAACACTTGCTTAGTTTTTTTTTTGCATAATTGTGCATGCGTTATATATACCAATAGTTATGCATGTTTTGATACCAAGTTTTTTACCTATGTAGTCACAAGTTAGTCAACATTGAGTACTGTATACTTTAATGCTATATTTTTTTCCTATTCAGTTAGTAAGTAGTGGAAATGTAAATTTCCAAGCGGGGAGTATTCTGGATCATATAGATCCATGTACCTTGTATAACTCTATGTAACCCTAACTAGGGAGCAAGGGTCAGGGGGAGGAGCTTCCAAAGGGCATCCCTGGACACTAGCCTCTGGGCAGTCCTTTGTTCTTTGGCCATCACATGCAGCCACACGCCTGGAGATTCCACAATCACCTCACCATGTGACGCTTGGGAGAAGAGNTTATTATTATTATTATTATTATTATTATTATTATTATTATTATTATTATTATTATTATTATTATTATTATTATTTCACCTCATCATCTCAATAAGAATTGCATCTCTTCTGTGGTGCATAGTGGTTCATCCTAGCCTTCTTTCATAAGCCTAGTTTTCATCCATTTTCATTATTAAACCAACTACTAATGTTATTTGTTGTTTCTGAACTCAGAGAAACTCTAGAAAATGTTAATGACTTCACTGTACCTTGGCTTGATCAGTAAGCATTATTTAAACTAACCACATGCTACTAAGGAAGCACTGCCATGAGTATAACATAAGAAACTTCCTCTTAGTTTGTGTAATATACATTGGACTAAAAGTGTTTTAAAAATCTGTCTTAAAATAGTCCAAAAAAAAAAAGAATAGAAAATGTTCCAAATGCTATTCATTCCAAGCTACCAGAAAAATTCCCAACTCATTAAGTGTCATTTTTATTATTTTACTTAAACTGCAACAACCTTCATTTTAGTATGTAAGAAAGACAAATCTAAATAATAACTATGTAAAATAGATTACCGTTCTTGTCCATACTATGCAAACCCATCTTGCCAGGTCCAGAGTTTCTTACACAGGTAGTCCTCACAACAGTTCATTTAGTGACCATTCAAAATTACAAGAGCATTGAAAAAAAGTGACTCATGACCATTTTTCATACTTACAACTGTTGTGGCATCCCATGGTCACATGGTCAAAATTCAGATGCTTGGCAACTGACTCATATTTATGATGGTTGCAGGGTCCCGGGGACATGTGATCACCTTTTGTGACCTCCTGATAAGCAAAATCAATGGGGAAGCCAGGTTCACTTAACAGCCATGTTACTAACTTAACAATTGCAATGATTCACCTAACATCTATGACAAGAAAGATTGTAAAATGGGGCAAAATTCACTTAACAACTGTCTCACTTCACAATTTGGGCACAATTGTGGCCATTAAATCAAGGACTACCTGTAATGGTTCAAACATCTTGACAGACAGGAAAAGTCCAGATACTACAAAACTGAATGCTTATGTCACCAATTAGCAATCTCTTAAAAAAAAAAAGGGTTCAAGCATAGAAGAAGCCATTCAAATGGAACCAGACCAGCTTCAGCACTTTCTCATGAAAGTTAGGTTAAAATGCAAAGTCTTATGTAAAAAGTGAAAGATTGACATTGTCTGAAGAGAAACTAGAGTCCTGTCAACTTTTTGCTGTGCAAACTGAAAGAAAGAACATACAATTATCTGGCCCATTGATCCATGAAGTTCTTCGTTTGCTTTCTTTGTTTTGTTTTTTGTTTTGTTGTTTTTTTTAATCTCCCAACTGTACATGAATTTCTTTATATCTCTTTGATTGTCTGGCTCAGGAATTCAGAGAGTTGAAGTCCACAAGTCATAAAAGAGCCAAGGTTCCCCACCCCTGGTCTAGCCTAAACAGAGAAAATTTGTTCTCTGTGCAGTACACAGTAAACTGCAATAAAAGCTAGCATGTTTGAGAACTCCATAATCGATTGGATAAAAACTGTTCATGTCCACCTATAAAGATTGTGTTTACAGATCTCTCTGGGAGGTGTTAAAGCTGAATTGAGCAAATGGCAATTATGTGCTAGCAATGGGCAATGTTACTTGTTGCCTAAGGGAGTGAATTTCTGTTATGATATACATAATTACACTGGAAAATGTACAGATGTATACCTAACCACCTATCGTCCCTTTAATTTTCTTCTTAAAAGAAAGAGAAACTGACCAGCAGGAGTGTCATGAGAATGCAAAACTACCTACCTACCTTGTGACCTGGAGCACTAAATATGTTCAACAGAAGTAATGCTCACATTAAAAAAAAAAAACAACTTTACACTGCTTTATTCCACACACAAAATTTAACATTTCTGGATAATAAAGTGCAGGAAAAGTAATATAAACTCCCTAATAGCTGACAGCTGAGAACACCACCAGGATTAAGAGAAGAGATATAATTGTAGGAAAGGATAGTTACAGCCTTATTGGAAAGTAATAGTGAAATACAGATAGAATGGCTTTCAGAGTTCCCTATTGCTGTGCATCCTCAATCTACACATATTAAGACTGATGCTAGAATGAGAGCTCTTTTATAGAGGTATGAACGCACATAATGTTTTAATACTGTGAAGTTCTAATGGCATGTCACAATCTGAAGCTATTAAATCAGAGGGAGAAGGCAACATTTTGAAAATATGATTGAAAAGAAGGCACGGGCCAGTAATATCTGCAGTGTGCGTGTGTGTGTGTGTTTGTGTGAAAATAGGCAAGATGGCAATTATGGCATTGCAATAGAAATCTCCCTTTTCTGTCATTGACACATGTTCAAAAGGGCCATGACTTTGATTGCAATATCACCTTGCTTGTTATCACACACACGACCGACAGATACCACTAGACAGGACAGAGGTTGCCAAGTAAGAAACAATTGATTAAAAGAGGAACAGAAGAAGTAGTGTTGTAAATGCATGTCAACTTGCATTCACAATATGGCAGCTTGTCAGCTTCATGCCAGACCATCAATCCACATTCTTGCTGAGTGAGACATAGTGTTGGATCATGTATAGCAGGGGTGTCAAACTGCCGGCCCGCAGGCCGGTTTCATCATAGTGGAGCCGCACCCACCCCATTGCCGGCAATGGCGAAAAAGCTCCGATACGTTGCGCGACGTCACGTGACGTCACGAGTTTGACACGCTTGATGTATAGGGACAAATTACCTGAGTCCTACTTTGGCTGGAGATAGAATAATTTGAGTCCTTTTATATAAAGGCGGCATCTGAGATCCTTGGCTGGAGACAGGATGGAATTCTATCTATTTCTTAAGAATTAATTGATTAGAATTGTTAGAGAGTGGGAGATCCAGTAATGATTCAGACAAGGGAATACCTGTTTTAGAAATAATCATTCCTGAATAGAAAAAAAATGAGTCACTGACAATTTAGATCTTTACAATCAGCTTCCTTTGACTGGCTGGCCATGAATGAATATTTTCTTTAGAAACATGTTGATGATAATGATGATGGTGATGATGGTGATGATTATGAATTCCTTATGATGGTGAGGCGTCCTGTGTGCCTCAATGATACCAGGAGTTTTACCAACTCTGGATTAATCAGTCATTCAGCAAAATAAGCACATGCTTAAGAAACCAAGGAGATAACTCAGAGGTGTTTCCCCCCCCCCTAACTAACATGCCCTTAAATCTTTCACTGCCACACTTGATTCTAGCCATTTTTTTTTTTGTAATTGTCTTCATCTGTTATCACAAATGATGGAGAATCTCCACAAATCTTCACCTGCTGTGTTTCACTTTAATGTGCTAGTTAAAAACAAAGTTTTCTTTGCATGGTGAGTGACTACATTTAAAAATTTGGTTTAAAGTTGTCATCAGTTATCATACCTATTTCCATCTTGTAGGATATGAGTTACATTTCTGTTGAAGAACACTATTGTTGGATGATGCTTAGACCATCAATTAACGTTAATCTGGTCCTGCGGTCAACCATATTAGAACACATCTTGGTGGAGAGGCCAGACACATGAAGTGTGGTCCAAATCCAGTGTCAGTGGTGAATACAGAAAAGAAAAATACCAGATCAGTTGTCAGACAGGTCAACAAAGAACAGGCCTGATGCTAAGGCTCATGGATATCCATTGATAAATGAGCTATAGGCCCTTTGCTAAGCAACCAGGCAGCCAGCTGAAAGCAATTGGAAGTCTCAGGAAAGTGAAAAAAAAACAGTCAACTGAAGAAAATTGAGCAGTCCTGAAAATGCTACTTCAAAGCAAGCTCTAAAACTAAATCTCTAAAATTAGACATTTTAAAAACCGAATATATACAAAGCCTTAGTAAGACTTGGAATACTGCATCCAGTTCTGGTCACCACAATATAAAAAAAAAGATATTGAGATTCTGGAATGAATGCAGAAAAGAGCAACATGAATGATTAGGGGTCTGCAGACTAAAACATTCAAAGAATGGCTACAGGTATTATGTCTAATCTAATGAAAAAAAGGATTAGGGGAGACATGATAGCAGTGTTCCAATATTTGAGGGGCTCCTACAAAGACGAAGGAGTCAAACTATTTTCCAAAGCACCAAAAGACAACACAAGAAACAATGAATGGAAACTAATCAAGGAGATAAGCAACCTTACAACTAAGGAGAAATTTCCTAACAGTGAGAGCAATCAATCAATCCAATAGCTTGCCTTCAGAAGTTGTGGGACCCGTGCCCCTCCTGGCTGGTACTGGCAGCCCGGGAGGGTACACGAGCCTGGCTCCAGGGAATTGTTAACGCTTCTTTGCAGGAGGGTGCCTTTCCTGCAGCCCTTAAAGAGGCCGTTGTGAGGCCCCTCCTCAAGAAGCCTTCCCTGGACCCAGATGAGCTGGCCAATTATCGTCCAGTCTCCAACCTTCGCTTTGCGGCGAAGGTTGTTGAGAGTGTGGTTGCACGGCAGTTCCCTCGGCACCTGGATGAAGCAGTCTATCTAGACCCATACCAGTCGGGCTTCAGGCCGGGACACAGCACGGAAACGGCATTGGTCGCGTTGGTTAATGATCTCTGGAGGGCCCGGGACAGAGGTTATTCCT
>NW_015389487.1:33854-35111 GCF_001527695.2 Protobothrops mucrosquamatus | reverse complement strand
TCACTGGAGTCTTTCAAAAAAAGACTGGACAACCATTTGTTTGAAATTATATAGGGTCTCCTGCTTGAGGAAGGGGCTAGATTAGAAGACCTCCAGGGTCCCTTCCAACTCTATTATTCTATATTCTATGTTTTGTGTTCTATGTTCTATAATATTGGAAATATAAATACCCCAGATTAAGATGCTGATATATTAAGGGATCAATAGAACAAAAGCTTTCACAGAATCTGAATTGCAAGAATTAGGAAAAACTAACTGTGAAATAATATTGGTAACCATAAGACAAATAAAACTGAAGATCACTAAGCAAATGAAATTGTTGAAGAGCATCATCAAATTGTATTTATTTTTTATTTTAGTTATTAATCAAGTTTATATAGCCACCTGCTTCACAAAAAAGTGACTCTGGGTAGCATACAATAATCAATAAAAACAATCCATATATAAAAGCAGACTTTTAAAAATATAAAAATCAATATTAAAAATAAAGATCAATTAAAACTTATATAACCTCAATAGTAGAGCCATCTAAAAGTTCTTTGAGGCCCCCAGGCCTGATGTCATAATGAGGTTTTGAGGGACTTCCAAAGCATCTAAACACAGGTCTCGAAATGGGAATTGACCATCAAGAGGACTTGTTCCCCCCCCCCGTGTGTATTTTTCTGTTGCTGGACCTCGTATTCATGTTCGTAGCATACTCCAGGGCGGAACTGCTGGCCCTGCGCGATTCCCCCCTTGCGCAGGCACGGCCCAGTATAATCTTGAGGGCCGTCCTTAATGACGGGGTGCGGAACCCCCAGAGGTGCGCAGCAAAACAAGAACTGAAGAGGAGGAAACTGAGAGCTTTTTTAGTGGGATGTTTTAACAAATTTTTAGGGGGTACGGGGAGGGCCGGGGGGGCATGGGGAATGCCTCTCTGGGGCCAAGGCCGGGCCTGTCGGAGGGACGCGGCATGGGAGTGGAAGGGGAGGTGGTTGGGGGGCCAAGAGAGGGTGGTATGATTAGTACGGTCAGTGGGAGGGGCAGATATGGCGGGAGCAGAGGACCATATCGGGTTCGGGGAGCACGCACACGCTGTTTACAAGCGTGTGGGTGCTCCGGTCCTCAGGGCTCTACTCGGTCTCCAGGGATCTTAGATCCTCGGGCCCGGGATCACCGGCTGATGTTATGCAATGCCAGGTCAGTGGTGAACAAAGCCCCCCTCATTCAAGATCTTATTCAAGAGGGGGGTGCTGACCTGGCAGGTATCACCGAGAC